>NC_083480.1:15260103-15275103 GCF_030014155.1 Tachysurus vachellii
ACTACAAGGAACCAAAAGAAAGTTCCGGGTAACGACTGAAACGATATGATAAAGTTTACTGCATTAAACTGATCCCACGATGCATTTCTCAGAGAAATCCTAACAAAACTACAACATTTTATACATCCTTTCTGCCATGAAAACATCCATGATATCATGTACAACATACGTGGTATCATGACACGGACCTAGTGAATTTGACGTTATATTAGAGATCGATATATATATAAAGTTCTTAAACCAGTGGATCCTTCTGTCATGCCTGAGCGGATCCGTTCGTTTTCTTCCACTCGTAACTGATGTAATGCAGGAACTCATCTGCATGTCATTTCATTACATCACTGCATTACATTACACCCATGACACCGGGGCTGCTTTCTGCACTACAATCATTCCTACGTTTCCGTTTCTTTGTTCCGGGGCTGGACGTAGTCATCTAATTACTACGAGGTGCTGTAGATTTATACTGTAAACTAAAAAAGGTGGAAGTTCTGGTTTTCATTACAATCTCTATCTCTTTCACTTTTCTTTTTAGTTACAACTGAATCTGTGTTGGTTTACAAGCCTGGAACTGGCTGTGTTAGTGCATGCGTGGGTGTGAGTGAGAGTTGTTACTGATGCAGTACTGATATCCAAGCTCATCCAAGCAAGATTATCTGTTGCCATAAAATTGTCTTAAATATGCTTTTCTCTCTTATAACCGTGCATCATTTACGTACGGTGAAAACAGATTTTAGTGGCATTATGTAATTCTTTTTCATGATCAGGTGTCCTGAAACAATTTGGATTTTATTATTAAAATCGACTTTTTAATGCCAAATAACGTACTTGTCAGGGTCAGGAACCAGCTTCTCAGTGATGGTGGATAAATCTTACCTACTACGTTTGTTTTACTGGTTTGGCAATGAGGGTTTGTTTATTTATTTATTTATTTATTTATTTATTTAAGGAATTAATGAATTAGTTTAAATAAAGAATTAATGAATCGTAATTTGAGAAGTCAAACCCCTGCTTTAATTCCTGTCCTGTTGTATAATAAATGTGTATGTTCTGTTTTAATGATCAAGATGTTTTCTTGTGACTTTGAAGAGCAGATCCAGTTCAGTCTTCAGCTTCTGACTGAATGTCCCCGATGGAGGGCGACTTGCCCCCACAGGAAAGCGCAATCTAGCAGACGACGTTTTGGATCGTTTGTCCGATGCTGAACACCTCCATGTCACTCGCGGCTGATAGCTGCGATGGACGCGATAAGAATGTTTCCTATTTCTACGCGATTAAAAACAAGAACATCAGCGCAGACTGGAAGACGCGGGACTTCGTGGTGGTTGGAATCGGAGTCCCTGTGTGCATCTTGATCCTCCTGGCCAACCTGCTGGTGATGGTGGCGATTATCATCAACCGGCGCTTCCACTTTCCCATCTATTACCTGTTGGGCAACATGGCGGCAGCAGACCTGTTCGCCGGCATCTCCTACCTCAACCTCATCTTCCACACGGGGCCGTGGACCATCGGGCTCACGCAGAACGAGTGGCTTGTACGAGGAGCGCTGATCGAGATGAGTCTAACGGCGTCCGTGGTTAACCTGCTGGCCGTGGCGTGGGAAAGACACCAGAGTATCTTCACCATGCAGCTTCACAGCACCATGTCTAACCGGCGAGTGCTAATGTTCATCGTAGGCATCTGGGTCATAGCCATCATCATGGGCCTCGTCCCCACCATGGGCTGGAACTGCGTGTGCGACCTTCAGGCCTGCTCCACTGTGGCGCCGCTGTACGCCCGCAGCTTCCTAGTGTTCTGGGCTATACTCAACCTCTTGACGTTTTCCATCATGGTGGCCATATACACCCGCATCTTCGTCTACGTGCATCGGAAGAGCCAAAGCACGCTGCCGTACACGCTTAACGTCAGGCAGAACGACACGCTCATCGGGTTGATGAAAACCGTCTCCATGATTCTGGGTAATGTCGATTTATTTATTATAGAAATATCCTCCTAACACGGGTTAGCATCAGATTAGCAACACAGCGATGCTAACCAGGTGTTATGGGTGCAAATCGGGGTATTGGGGTGAGGGGGTTGATGGTAAAATTAGTTAAATATAGGGACAGAAATGATGACAAACCAAACCTGCCTGGTACATTTAAACATGATCCTAATGCTAAGTTTAAATCAGATCATTCACACATATTAAAAATAATCATATGAAGATGAGAGGAGATATGAGAGATATGATAAAGTCTAGTTATTATCAGGAAATTCTTGTGCTGCTTTGCTCAGGACAATAGTCCAAAAATGGCATTGAAATATATTATGGTAAGAAAATAAAACGAAAATAATCTTTAAAGTAGAATAAAGTGTTCATGTGCAAAAATGTGAGACGTGATAACTGAAAAAATTTTCAGTGGGGATGTGGTAGCTCAGTGATTAAGGTGTTGGGCTACTGATCGGAAGGTCATGGGTTTGAACCACAGGTCCACCAGGCTGCCACTGCTGGGCCCCTGAGCAAGGCCCTTAACCCTCAGTTGCTCAGTTGTAAGTCACTCTGGATAAGGGTGTCTGCTAAATGCTGTAAAAGTAAATGTAAAAAAAAATAAGACATGAAATTCTTTAGATTTTGTCCCTTCTTTCTTTCTTTCTTTCTTTCTTTATTGATTAATGAACATGCACTTTCTAACACTAAAATAAAAAGTCTAGTCTTTTTTTTCTCTTCTCTTCTCTGTCATGCTGCAGAGAAACTGCAGACTTCCATAACTGTTAACCAAACTTCTCCTTTTAATAGAGAAAGCTTTACCATAACAACAAAGATTTTTTTTTCTCTGTGCTCGATCGTCTCGCGGGTCCCGGTGTACGAGGTGTTACTAGGAACACGCCGACGTTTAAGATGGAGAGCTTTAAAGGTGGGGTCTCCGTTGTTTGAGAAATGCTTCAGAAAACAAAACAAAAACAAACTAAACAAAAACAAAACAAACGTGTAGCCAATGAGCAGAAAGGGGCGTGTCTTGTCAATATGGGCGGAGAGTGTTCAGTGCGCATGTGTGACATCAGCAGAAAGCGGTTTTAACATTGACATGGAGGATAAAAACAAAGAAAGAAAGTGAAGAAAGACTTACGATAAGGTAAGAAGTAGGACGTGTTAATATAGGATCAGCTTTCCAGCGCTGGAGAGAACTGAAGGAGCAGGAAGTTGGTCACATATTCACAGATTGGAGTTTCACCGAGTCAATAACTCCTGAGCTAAACACTGTTACTACACAAATAACACCTCTTTTCTATCGTAGTAATGTAGAGACGCAGCTACAACCGTGTTTTGTGTAGTAACAGTGTTTAGCTCAGGAGTTATTGACTCGGGAAACTCCAATCTGTGAATATGTGACCGACTTTACTTAAGACGCCGAGGCGCTTTTTTCCTTCTCGATAGGTGAGTAACGTTGGTTTTGCTTTGTTACACAGAACTAATATATGTCTTTGTCCTTTGCATGATGACGCTTGTGTGTCATTTTTGCTTGTTTGTTTATCTGCAATCGTATTGTTCTTCCCTTCAGCTATGATAAAGACACGTTTCTTTCCATTAGTCGCCTGGGTTACGTATGTATGTGTGGGCGGAGCTATCGATACAGGGTACCATTTGGGTTAGGGGCGTGTTTGTTTTGGTGATTTCAAATGTCAACATTGGCTTTCAAACAACGGAGACCCCACCTTTAACTTCATGGCTGCTGATGGAGACGATTTTTTCAGGGGATTTGGGAGGGTTACGATGCTCCTGTAATCCTGATTTCCCGTCTAGAGCCGAGATAAGATAAAGGACCTCGCCATTGTTCTTCCTTTATATCTATTGTCCTGACTTCCTAAGATCTTAACCGCTAGTTGTCATGGTTACATGGTAAACACATTTCTGCCTGGTTTCGGAGCCAAAATGATCTACTGAACTCCAGACAATGAATAAAAATTGAAAACAATTACAAAGAAAAACAAAAGTAAACTAATAAAAGCGACGATGCTACAGCCATGTGAAAGTGATGATCAGCGCAATCGGTTGTTGATTATTCCAGAAAGCGCAAATCAGTGGATCAGTGGTTAAAGCTGTGTGATAGAAACCCAAGCGTTTGGAGTTGAAATCCCTCTGAGATGCTATAAGACCTCTGAGCGACACCCTTCACCCCTACAGCCCCCGGGGCTCCATACCAGTCCTGACCCTGCGCTCCGACCTCAGATCCTTTCCAACTAGGGATATGTGAAGAAAGCTTTTCATTGTACTGTACAATCTGTGTATGTGTGTGTTTATAACAATGGCCGTAAAGCAGATTTTGTTATATCACCACATTATGTAAGTTTTTTTTGGCTGTGTGAGAAATTCTCGTTCTCACCAAATCTCCCTGAAGACATTTTTTACCTCAGGTTTTCAAAACTCGATATTTATCCAGACCCAGTGAATGTTTTTCTACTTGTATACAGGAAGCTCTACATTAATGTTGTTAGTTTCTCTACTAATGCTTAGCACCTAGCTAGCATAAGTGTGACAGTAATTCATAGTTTTATAGCTAAAGGAGCTAAGACTTGACGTTCGACCAAATTGATTTATAATAATTCATTTATCTTCCCTGATAATGCTAGCTAGCTAGCTCGAACTAAGCCGTATCTACAAACGTTTGTTAAAATTAGCTGAACTGAGAGGACGTTTGTACAAAATATTGTAGTTTAATCAAGTTTTTTTTTTTTTTACATAAAAATGCTACTAAATGTTTTTTTTTACTTTCTCACGATTTATTTCCGCTTCGATTTTTGTTTACATCACAAAAAATCCTTTAACGACGGGATAACCTGACAGGATTAACGGAGAAAATATGTCCGTAAACGTTCATTAGCTTTGCTGCTAATTTTAGCTAGCAGACGTAAGCAAACTGACTGGATTTTTTTTAAGAGTTCAGTTATAAATGTCTCTGCTAATGCTAGCTAGAGAATACGAGCTAAATTGACAGATTTTTTTTTAATTATAAATGTTTTTCTTCCCTGCTAATGCTAGACAGCAAACATAAGCTGATCTGACATGATGTTTGAGAGAAACCTTTTATAATTAAGCCTCTATCGTGTTAATGCTAATGCTAACCCATCGATAAATGTCTAATCTTTCTCTTCTAATGCTGACTAATCAACACAAGCTAACCTCACTCACTCATTTACCGCTTATCTGAACTATCTCGACAAGCTAACCTGACAGAGGGAATTTATTTCTAAATGTTCACTAGCTTTTCTTCTGAATCTAGCTAACGTGACAGGATTTATAAAACCTATCTATAAATAGCTAGTCACGCCATCTTCAAACCAGTGTTGCGTCAGTCAGTTTTAAGGTCTGGTCTTCATCAGCGATCATTTGAAGACTTCAGCAGGAAGGAATCAGTGTTGGATCTGCGGTGAACTCTGAAATGAAGCTGACCTGTTAGTTCCTCAGGAGTTCTTGGTCGCTTAATTCCGTTAATTATAAACTTTTGTAGACTATAAACTTTTGTAGAAAGGACATTATTTACATTTACATCATTTCCTGTCAAGTTACACCCAAATGACGATGAGGTTCCCTTTCTGAGTCTGGTTCCTTTCAAGGTTTTTTTCCTCAGATCATCTCAGGGAGTTTTTCCTCACCACCTTCACCTCAGGCTCGTCATTAGGGATAAATGTTAAGAGATAAATAGTGATAATGTTAAACTTCAATTTTTAAACTGTTTCTATGCTAATCGTCTTTGAGACGACGTGAATTGTTAAAGCGCTACACAAATCACTTCAGTTCAGTTGGATCGACATGATGAGATTGTAGCTAATTAAAGCTGACAGGATTTCTGACAGAATTCATCCATAAACGTCTAAATATAATCCAGACGCGATCTCGTCCGTCAGGACCGATTTCTGAGCGATTCCTGTGAGATCGGCACGTTCGCTAGCTAGCGCTCGTGTAACGTTTTTGAAAGAAGATTAATGACGATTCATTTTCTTCTCTGATTATAATTACTAAAGGGAAGGAAATGATTTTGAACCTGACAGGATTTTTTTAGAACATTTATTTGTAAATAATCTTCCCTGTTAGAGAAGAGAAGATACTGTAAGATGGAAGCGAGCTCGCGCTAGTTAACCGATCGGACAGAATTTGAGACTTAGCTGGACTTTTGTACTTTAGAGTTTCACCTTCCAGTAAGCTGACAACTAGTTATTAGTAGATAAAGCTCACATAATGGAGGGTTAAGGAAGGGAACGGAACGGAAACAATAAAGGGAGCAGCAGCGGCAGGAGCATTAAGGTACTTAAAATAGTCTGTAGTGTTTGTGTCGTGAGGAATGATAATTGTGCAGTAAGCCTCTATAGGAAACAGATGTTAATAACTTGACATACAGAAACTCAAGGAAAAAAAAAGTCAAGGCATTCTTAAGAAGTGAATCACTCTGCTTGTGTGTGTGTGGTAAACAGGATGTGGGCATTGAGACACACTCACATATGCGCCCCAACTGTACATGAGGACTGATTATTTATGCTCGGCCCTGTTCCTTTGTCCTCAGGTGCCTTCGTGATCTGTTGGACCCCCGGGCTGGTCATCCTGCTGCTGGATGGGTTGCAGTGCACAAGCTGCCAGGTGCTGAAATACGAAAAGTACTGCCTGGTCCTGGCCGAGTGCAACTCCTTGGTGAACCCCATCATCTACTCGTGTCGTGACGAGGACATGAGGAACACATTTAAGCGCATCCTGTGTTTCCTGTTTAGGAGGGACAGGGAGCAGGAGGTCGAGCCCAGTAACGTCTACTCGGACACTTTGAAATCAGACAGGCTGTTGACGGACAACTACAACCACAACCACAGAGAGCGCATATCTTTCTGAATCCTGATTAGAGACTGGAAGACTTAATCTCGCATTCACTGTACGTCCCCGAACGATACGAGGGCTAGTAAACGTAGCAGACGATCACGTTAGACATCTAATGCCGCATTTCGCTACAACAGACACCATCTAATCTGAAAGTCGACATCTGGTTTAAAGTCAGGAAAAAAAAAAACGTGAGTTTCCACTCATTATTTTCCTCTAACAGAACATCATGCACTGTTTCATTCCTCTTCCACCGCAGCAATTTGCAGATTAGCGATTACAATATTTACAATTTATTAACGACAAAGTGTACGTTTTAATCCGTTTAGCAAAGGTTAGGACAGCAGCGAACCCTCGTTTTTGATCTCCTTAATTTTTAAGAACAACCGTCCCGGCCGTGCTGTTAGATAACGAATCGGACGATCAAATTTGAAAATCGAACAGCGACGTGGTGTTAAAACATAATTTATTAGTAGCTATAGAGGAAATACCAATTCTAAAGACCTTTTTTTTTTGTGTGTATATATATATATATCCGTCCATTTTTTTTTTGTTTGTTATTTTGTCATTTGTCATTGTGATCAGATACTCCTGATTTAAAAAATGTAAAAATTCCAACAAAAAAAAAATCCCAAAAGACAAGACTCTGTGTCACATGTAGTAACGTTAAAATAACGTTGAGTTTGAATCTTGTATACGATCGTAGTAATCTCTCTGGTGTCTGTGATCTCTGACCGAGTCGGACAAAGTCCGGTCTGTCTGGCAGGTCGGCTTTGTCGCTCCGAAATGGGCACAAAATGAGTCATCGATGTAGAAGCTGAAGCTTTTGATACAAGAGTGTTACGATAATCAGGAGAAACTGCACTTTCTGTAATGTAGCATTGATGGATTGCGTTGTTATAGTAATAAATAACAGATTGGATTTTTTTTTTTAAACGGATTCAAATATTTGGATTTTTCCTTTTCTAACATTTTTGTTTTCACACACACACACAGCTGTTGTACAAATAAACAGTTTACACACACTGACATGGATGTTTTATAAAACACTGTTTACAAAGAATTATCTTTGTAATATATATTTTTTTTCTATATATTTTATATCATTTCTGATGTGAACTGATGCCATTACCGCTGTGGCTTAAATATATTTTTAAAAGCCTGTTAAATGTTTTTATTTTTTCTTCATATACCAGCTGAAAGAGATCACGTGGACCGTAAAAACGAATGAATCACACACCCGAGCTCAAAAGCACACTAGATTATTTTATTAGTTTTCGATTTTCTAATAAGGAACACTACAATTCTCATATTTCCTTTGATGTTTTTTTTTTTTTCTTTTCTCTTACTAGAACAGTTCTAAAGTTGAGGTATAAAAGGAGTTCATACCAGACTAACAAGTCTGAAAATGGCAGGGTTTTATATACAAGAGAAATGGAGAGAACAGAAGAGAGGTAAAGGGAGAGGTAGAGAAAAGGAGGTGTGAGGGATACAGAGGTGGAAAAGACGGGAGGGAGAGAGAGAGAGAGAGAGAGAGAGAGAGATACACTACAATTCTAGAGGGGAAAAAAATATATGTAACAAAACCACAAAATCGGTGTGTTTGTTTACAGTGCAGTGAAACTGAACCTCGTCACAAGATTGAGTGTTTTTTGTTGTTGTTGTTTGTGTGTGTGTGTGTGTGTGTGTGTACGGATACGGGGGTCCGTCTAGGATCGGCTCGGGTTTTAAACGGATATCGAGGCTTCGTTCCAGATCGCGCGTTAACGTTAACATGTAAATCGTCTCACTCTGTTTAGCTTCCTGTTTTGTTCCTCGTTTAGTTTTTAAATGGTTAAATTAATTGACTGGATAAACCCTGACCTGCGAGCAGTGTGAAAGCCCGAGGTGTAAACAGGATGTGAGACTCGAGTCTGTCTCAGGTGAGACGCTCCGAGAAATTCCAGCAATGTGGCACAATTCCAGGATGTCAGGGGCGTGCGCGTGTGCGTGCGCTCGGCGAACATGTCTGTTCATGCCACAGCTGCAGAAAGACGTCGTAAACGACCAACAGCTTCCAGGAATGAAAACATCGCACGCTTAGCAGCTGTACTTTTTTTTTTTTTTTTTTTAAAGGACAGAAAAGAGCTCCGAGCTGCTGGGAGGAGTCGGAGCTGCTGCCAGGCTGGATCTCCTGGGGAGCGAACAAACACTCTGCTAAACCTGCGACACGAACCGTAACCTTTCACCTATTTGTCGGGTTTCTAAAAACGTCTCCAGAAAATACGCAGATAAGCTTCGGGTTTCACTGCACCGGACGCAAATACAACCGATTTAAAGAAAGAACAAAAAAGAGAGAGAGAAAGAGAGAAAGAGAGAGAAAAAAAAAAAACAACCCAGAATCAAACTCAACAACATTACAAATACAAAATACAAACACTCCAAAGCTCATGAGTGCAGTCAAGTCAGGAGAGAAGAAGAAGAAGAAGAAGAAGGAAAAAAAAAAACACAAAATAAAAAGTAACTAAAATCAAACGTGTACATTTTATAAAAAAGAGAAATACACTTAAACATTCCACAATCTGTACAATGACATCCGGTGATGACGAGTACAAAAAGGAGGAAGGGAGGAAGAAAAAAAAGTTATTATTATTATTAATAATAATAAAAAAAAAAACAAAATATTTTGGTGTAGTAATAGCATTAGTTAGAAGAAAAGCCAGCCAGCTGAAATGGATTAACATTAATCTATACAGATGTGGGTAAAAACATCATTTCATCTGCTCGCCTCTGTGTGTGTGTGTGTGTGTGTGTGTGTGTGTGGAAACAATACCCATCTTACATTTCAGGTGTCAAGTTCATTGTGTAACAATTTCCATTTGTCAGTATTAAAGGTTATTTAAAAAAACAAACACGAGAGCGAGAGAGTGGGAGAAAGTGAGAGAAACGGCTTCAAAACAGAAGACGTCCGCGCTTTATTTGCGCACTTCCTGTGTTCAGGAAACTGGAGTTTAACGTGACGGTCCTCGGCGTGTGTTGCAGTCCACCAGCTTTAAAACAACCGCACGCTTTTTTTTTTTTGGTTCGACTTCAAATAAGAGAAGAGCCCTTGATCCTCGGCCAGGTTAAAGGTTTTTTTTTAATAAACGGGACGATGTGGCATGCTAGTATCACAGTATGGATGCTTTCCGTCGCATATAGAGAAAGATACAATCAGATAAAAAGAGTAACAAGACAAAAAACGGAAAAAAAATGATAACCGTACAAAAGCGTCGACTCGAAGCCCACTTCCTCCTGGTGGGTTTTTACATCCTCCTACAGGTTATGATTTCAATCTATTTTTTCTTTCCGTTTTTTTTTTTCCCCTTTTGGTTCAGAGGTACGCGGTCGGGTCGACGCAGCCTCTGAAACCTCGGGGTTGAGTCGAAGGCTGATGTAAAAACTGTCGCGATCCTCCAAAACGTGGCGTTTTTTTTTTTTTTGGTCTGTCGTTCCGTTACATTCTGCAGTGTTGACTTGCTTGTTAGAAGGAAACAATAAAAAATAAAAAAAAATTAAAAAAAAAAAAAACACACAATGACGAGCTACACGAGGGTATTAGTCTCCAAGAGTTAACATGCAAGGATGGAAGACTGGTTTTCTGATTGTTTAAGATAAAAAGAAAAAAAGGTAAATGTTCGGTGGCACAAAGCTTAAGCCACAGCTCTTCTCTTCTCACAGGCTGGAAAGCTATCAGTTCTACTCAACTCTACGCTGTGAGGAAGGAAGCTATTAAAAGCCGCTAAGCTGTTAAAACGGAGAGAGAAAAATAAAAAATAAAAAGGGGGCTATAGTAGAAAAAAGGCCGGCGAGAAATCTAGCCTGCGGGTTCGTGATTAAAACCGCTGTCCCTTCGCTCCAGTACAGACCTGCCTTCCTCTCCACCTTCTCCTCCGTTCATCCGGGAGTTAAAAAAAAAACAAACAAAAAAAACCCAAAACAAAAAGTTACGACACTGAACAGTTGTGCTTCGCTGTTTTCATAGACATTTCTATATATTTTGTATTTTTCGGAAACGCAGGAAGACGGCTAGCGAGTAGTGAGCGTTCTCCTTAGGAATCGATGACCTTAGTGACGATGTGGAGTTGGCAGCTGTGGAGTGCACGGCCTCGGAAAGAGACTGGAGACGGAGACGGAGGACAATCTGCGTGGTGTTGACAACGTGCTGCTGCTGTCTGAGGACGTTCTCTAACGGACAAACGCGTGACCCTCGACAGCGCTTTGGTTCAAAGCAGGCAGGACGGAGATCCTGTGGTCTTCAGTGTAGCTGGCTTAGTAAATGTGCGTGCTCACACACACACGCACGCGCACACACACACACACGCACGCG
Source organism: Tachysurus vachellii (assembly GCF_030014155.1). Lineage (NCBI taxonomy): Eukaryota > Metazoa > Chordata > Actinopteri > Siluriformes > Bagridae > Tachysurus > Tachysurus vachellii. The sequence goes on from NC_083480.1 coordinate 15,271,293, forward strand.
CACACACACACACACGCGCACACACACACACACACGCGCACACACACACACACACTCCAGCACAGAGCAGAATGCTCTGACATGTGACCTTTCTTTTTCCTTTTCCTGTGTTTCCTTCCTGAGCGAAGCTCCTATACGACTGTCCAATGAAGTCCGAACTTGAAAGTGTGTGAGGGAGTGTGTGAGGGAGTGTGTGTGTGTGTGTGTTGGGTGTGGGGCTCGTTACAGATGTAGTAGCTGAGAGCTTGCAAAACAAAAGGCGAGTCCGAGGAGGAAGCGGAGTTGGACTGGTGGAAGCGCTGAGGTCTAGTGTGTGTGTGTGTGTTTGTGTGTGTGTCTCTCTCAGTTGGAGGTTTGTGACTGGATGCTGCTGGGATGTGCGGGTGAAGGAGTGTTAGGGTTTTCCTGCCAGCTGCTGTTGGCCTGCAAGGAACACAAACAGAACGACTTACACACAAATGTAACAAAGGGTGCCAATACTTTCAACATTGTGTCAGGTGACATTTTAAATAGATTGTGAATGCAAGTAAGCAGATGTTCGCTGTGGCTGCGTCTTAAACGCAACATGTGTAGTGAGCAGTGTATTAAAAACAAGCTTAAATACAAACACAGTTGAGTATTTGTATGTGTGTGTGTGTGTGTGTGTGTGTGTGAGACTCACGTCTAGGCAGTGTGGGGTGTAAAGGGCACTTCCTGACCGCTCCTCATAGCCGGCCGTCAGGTGTGTAGCAGGGCGCTGGGTATCCACCTGTTAAACACACAAACACACACAAAGAGAGAAATGACGAACACACCGCACCCACACACACCTTTAATCCTGTTAACACTGACTGCTTTATAACCAGGACTCTGGTGTAGAGACATAAAGCATACGTTTACAGGTGTGCACCTTTCACACGGAAAAACCTGAAGGAGAAGTTGTAAAGAGACAAGATGTGAAGAAACGAGGAAAGGAGAGACGAGAAGAGACAAGAAGGGGAGAGGAGACGAGAAGGGGAGAGACGAGAAGGGGAGAGACGAGAAGGGGAGAGACGAGAAGGGGAGAGACGAGAAGGGGAGAGACGAGAAGGGGAGAGAAGAGAAGGGGAGAGAAGAGACGAGGAGAGACAAGAAAGGGGAGAGAAGAGGAGAGGAGTGAAGAGACGAGAAAGGAGAGAGATGAGAAAGGGGAGAGACGAGAAGGGGAGGAGAGAAGAGGAGAGAAAGGGGAGACACGAGAAGGGGAGGAGAGAAGAGAGAAGAGACGAGAAAGGGGAGAGACGAGAAAGAGGACAGACGAGAAAGAGGAGAGATGAGAAGAGGAGAGAAGAGACGAGAAAGGGGAGAGACGAGAAGAGGCGAGACAAGAAAGGGGAGAGACAAGAAGAGGATAGATGAGAAGGGGAGAACCGAGAAAGGGGAGAGACGAGAAGAGGAGAGACGAGAAAGGGGAGAGACAAGAAGAGGAGAGGAGTGAAGAGACGAGAAAGGAGAGAGATGAGAAAGGGGAGAGACGAGAAGGGGAGGAGAGAAGAGACGAGAAAGGGGAGAGACGAGAAGAGGCGAGACAAGAAAGGGGAGAGACAAGAAGAGGATAGATGAGAAGGGGAGAACCGAGAAAGGGGAGAGACGAGAAGAGGAGAGACGAGAAAGGGGAGAGACAAGAAGAGGAGAGATGAGAAGGGGAGAACCGAGAAAGGGGAGAGACGCAAAGAGGAGAGATGAGAAGGGGAGTGACGAGGAGGAGAGATGAGACAAGGAGAGAAGAGATGAGAAGAGACAACAAACGAGACAAAAAGAAAAAAGACAAGATGAGGAGAGACAAGAATAGACAAGAAAAGTTGAGAAGAGAAAAGAGACGAGAAGAAAAGTGAAGAGGAGAGACAAGACAGGACCAGGCCTTGTCCAGGCTGAAGATGTTTCTCTGAAAGGAACACAAAGCTTAAGCTGTTTAATGACTCAGAAGTACCTGATAAACAACACAGTGGAGAGGAGATTTAAGTGCTGTGTCATGGTGTTAGCATGAGGCACCACTGAACAAACAGCTACGTTAGCTACAGAAAGCACTGGTGTTAATTCATAAGTGAATTAAAATGGCTGTTTGTTCTAAAGCTTTATATATATATCTACACACACGCCAAAAGGTGGCTGTGAGGGGAAAGCAATAAACACAAGCTAATCTCACGGTACATTAAGACGATATGACGCACCGGCTAGTCTTACAGTTAGAACAATTACATCCAGGAGGTCATGAGGTCAAACCCTCAGTATTTCCCAGCTGAAAGGCTCTTAAACTTTAAACTCATCCTGCAGAGGAAACCGAGGTCAACAATGAAAAATCATGCTTTCTCTGGGAGGCGGGGCATGCTCACGCTCCCCTGTCAATCAGAGGGACGCGAGCCAATCAAATGCGTCTTACACATCAAGCTTGTGTATGTGGAAGAGGGCAGATGTCTCTTTCCTTGGAGTGTGTTACACTGTGTTCAGCAGATCTCGAAGATGATTGGCAGATGAGCAAATTATTAGAAAAATAAAGAAAATTTAAAAAGAAAATTTTTTTTTTTTAAATATATAAGGGGGTCACGGTGGCTTAGTGGTTAGCACGTTTGCCTCACACCTCCAGGGTTGGGGGTTCGATTCCCGCCTCCACCTTGTGTGTGTGGAGTTTGCATGTTCTCCCCGTGCCTCGGGGGTTTCCTCTGGGTACTCCGGTTTCCTCCCCCGGTCCAAAGACATGCATGGTAGGTTGATTGGCATCTCTGGAAAATTGTCCGTAGTGTGTGATTGTGTGAGTGAATGAGAGTGTGTGTGTGTGCCCTGCGATGGGTTGGCACTCCGTCCAGGGTGTATCCTGCCTTGATGCCCGATGACGCCTGAGATAGGCACAGGCTCCCCGTGACCCGAGGTAGTTCGGATAAGCGGTAGAAGATGAATGAATGAATGAATAAATATTGAAAGAAAAAAAAAAACAGGCTCTGATATGAGGGTGTGATTGCAGCGTTTCAATCCCTTCGTTAATCAACTCAGTGAAACACTTTGGTGTTTACTTAAGATCTAACTGATGGGCAGAAACCTGTGTGTTTACACTGATAATGTGTTCAGTAGTCTTACTGTCAGCTATAGAGAGAGAGAGAGAGAGAGAGAGAGAGAGAGAGAGAGAGAGAGAGAGAGAGAGAGAGAGGGAGGGAGAGGGAGAGGGACATATGATAAAGCGAGAGAGTGAAAAAGAGAGAGAGAGAGATCCCCCCCCCTGTGTTTCTATCTCTCTGTTGCTCTCTGTGTGTTTCTCTCCCCCTTTCTCTCCCTCCCTCTTTCTCTCCCTCCCTCCTTCTCTCCCTCCCTCCTGTTTGGACTTGTTGCCTTAAAAAAAAAAAAAAAAAAAAAAACAGTGGAATTTTCTAGAATACTGATCGAGGTGAAGGGAATCAACATCGACCTGGACAAGTTCTAACTAAGCAAAATAGAAACATGGCTCGAGCTACATTGTGTGTGTGTGTGTGTGTGTGTGTGTGGTGGGGGAGGGGTGTTAATGCACTTAGATAGGAAAATAAACAAGATGCATGTTTTTGGCCTTGGAAACTTGTCTGACTGCGTCTCTGTAGTACTGACTGTTACACGGTCTGATAATTACTGATAAACTTCTGAACTCTTTTTAATTCCAGTGAGCTGTAACCAGAGAAGAGGGCTGGAGATTAAATCAGCCTAGTCTTTAAACCATGAACACGCTTCGAGAAGAACAAAAGAAAGAAAGAACGAGCGGTGTAAGACAGAACAGTATGAAAGAGACACATGGGGGAAAAGAGAAAGAGTGGGGGTAAGACAAAAATGAAAA
>NC_083480.1:15282603-15285103 GCF_030014155.1 Tachysurus vachellii
ATGATAGTAGGTAGCTACATGCTAAGGCTAACTTTTTTCTGTGTTAATGATAAAATAACGTTATGTACTTTCTCGATAACAACCTCCGTTTATACAAATTACATGGAGCTGCACGTACACGTTGGATTCGCTGCGTTTGGGTGTTAATGTAGGTTCACAAAGCCATGAGCATTAACAGTAAAGCAACATCCGCCATTGTTGATGTTGTGTTTGCCGCTGCTGCGCTAAAGCTGCTGTGTAATGCAGTGTTGTAATGTAACGGAGTATAAATACTTCGTTACTGTACTTAAGTAGAAATGTCACGTATCTGTACTTTACTTCGCTATTTAAATTTGTCAACTTTCACTTTTACGCCACTACATTTTCTAGATAAAATGTAGACTTTTACTCCGCTATATTTCCACTAAGCGTCTTCGTTACTCGTTACTACAAAATAAAATAAAAAAAAAACAAAATAAAAAAAATAAATAAAATTGCGACTGCAATAAGGGAGGTTTGGCGAATCACAGCTCCTAGATTGCATTACGCAGCTCCGCACGCTCTATTTCAGCGTAATGTTGCCAAAAGGAGGCGGAAGCACAACTGAACCTGAGCCACAACAGAGCCACATTTTTTACTGTGTTACCACAAAGAGCCACATCATACACATGTTCACACATGAACATCACCTTTTTTCCTGCCATTTTCAGAGCGAACTTGACACAAATTGTTTACTCAAATGATCTTACTCCTACTGGGAAACTTTGAGGTATTTTCATCCCACTCACATGCGCGTTTGACAAAAATACCGTATTGAACTCAAGCGAAGTGAACACGCACATTAACAAGACACACAAACTTCGATATGAACATAAGAACCGCAAGAAACCGGGCAAAGAGCCGCATGCGGCTCGGGAGCCGCGGTTTAGCCACCTCTGTCGTAGACGACCACCCCGACGATAGTGATGAACAGGGTGAAGAAGATAACGTTATACACACGTGGCCGTATTTGCAAGAAATGTTTCTGTACATTGGAATGAAAGATTCTTCCTACAGGATGAAGTGTCTCTTATGTCTACCGAAAATCACTAAAATTTTACTTTTTACTTTTACTTCAAATACTTAAGTACATTAAATATCAGAAAATGACTTTTGATACTTAAGTACAGTAAATATCAGATACTTTAAGACTTTTACTTGAGTAATATTCTAAAAGGTGACTTTCACTTCTACCAAAGTCTTTTTCTAGTACGATACTTGTACTTTTACTCAAGTATTGCTTTCTAGTATTTTACACAACACTGGTGTAACGTGACACGTATACAGTGACGTCAGACTCGGCTCTGTGACGGCTCTCTAGCCGACGGAAAGTCAAACCGGTTCTTAGAAGGTTCGCCAGTGGAACCAACTTTGAACCAGCACCAGCACTAGCTCTGAACCAGCACCCGGTTCTTTTGGGTGGAAAAGGGGGTAATGGAGGCCAAGTCAACACCTTAAATTCTATAACATGATCCTCAAACCATCCCTGAACAATACAGTGTGACAGTGAGCATTATCCTGCTGAAAGAGGACGCTGGCATTAGTTCACACTGCTGCCATGAAGAAGGTGTGTACTTGGTCTGCTCCGATGTTTAGGTGGGTGGTTTGGGTCAAATTAACATCCACATAAACACAGGACCCAAAGTGTCCCAGCAGATCATTTTCCTGAGCATCACGCTGCCTCAGCCGGTTTACCTTCTTCCCATCGTGCATCCTGGTGCCATTTCTTCCTGTGGTCAGTGATCTGTACGTATCCTGCTGTCCACATGGTGATTTATCAGACCAGATCACCTTCTTCCACTGCACCATGGTCCAGTTCTGATGCCCATTATAGGAGCTTTTGATGGTGTCCAGGAGTCAGCATGGTCACTGACCACTATGTAGCTCCACACAGTGAGCTGTGATGCTCTGTGTTCTGACTCCTTTCTATCAGAGCCAGCAATCACTTGCACTACTGAGGTTCTTCTGTGGGATCAGACCTGACGTGCACCATGACCCGGTTGCTGGATCACCGGTTATCCTTCATTGGAATACTTTTGTTAAGAACTAACCACTACATACCAGGAACAGCACACATGACCTGCTGTTTTGGCGATGCTCTGACCCAATAGTCTAGCCGTCACAACTTCAAGTTAAAGACACTCAGATCTTTACGCTAATCCGTTTTTCCTGCTTTGAATGCATCAACTCTGAGAACATTTGCTGCCTAATATTTTTAGGGTTATTGGCTATTGTGTAGTTAAAGCACGACTTGACAGACATAATAATAATAATACATGATAATAATAATAATACAGTCAAATAACGGTGGAAATTTTTAGATAATACTCCGTTAATCAGTCAAATGTGAAAAATCATGCTAAAAGGTTCACAGGAAACCTCAGGTCTGCTATCTGGTTTGATGTCTGTGCTTGATGCGTTCCCCAAAACTCTATCGTTCGTGTGACCTACATAGCAACAGTAACCATGCAGTCACTTAGAT
>NC_083480.1:15290103-15355103 GCF_030014155.1 Tachysurus vachellii
GAAGATCACGGTTCATGGTGGGCTGAGAGAGAGCGAGAGTACGAGAACGATTATGAAACTGCCAATAAATCTCAAAGAGGAAGACTGGGGAGGGCAAGAGAGGGAGAGAAAGGGAGAGAGAGAGAGGGAGAGGGAGAGAGAGAGAGAGAGAGCGGGAGAGAGAGAGGGAGAGAGGGAGAGAGAGAGGGAGAGAGGGAGAGAGAGAGAGAGCGGGAGAGAGTGTGAGAGAGAGGGAGAGAGAAAGGGAGAGGGAGAGAGAGAGCGGGAGAGAGAGAGAGAGAGGGAGAGAGAGAGCGGGAGAGGGAGAGAGAGAGAAAGGGAAAGAGAGAGGGAGAGAGAGAGAGAGAGAGAGGGAAAGAGAGAGGGAGAGAGAGAGCGAGAGAGGGAAAGAGAGAGGGAGAGAGAGAGCGAGAGAGAGAGAGAGAGAGCGGGAGAGAGAGAGGGAGAGAGGGAGAGGGAGAGAGAGAGCGGGAGAGAGAGTGAGAGAGAGGGAAAGAGAGAGGGAGAGAGAGAGCGAGAGAGGGAAAGAGAGAGGGAGAGAGAGAGCGAGAGAGGGAAAGAGGGAGGGCGGGAGGGAGGAAGACTCTGAGAGGCGACAACACGGAGGAACGTTACGTTACAAACACGGACGCAAGCCGGTCGCGAGAAACATGCAGCAGTACATCAGGGAATAAAACAAAAACCCCTCTCGTGATGATGTAATATTTCACCCGTAACTGGTTTTTAATGACTGAATTTATAACGAGCGTCTCGGTGACGGGACTTGACTCGGCTTTTCATCTGCTGGAGAGAATTACAAATAAATTCCTGCTATTCTCAGATAAACTAATAGATGTGCACTGTATCACGCTGTCGCTAGAAACCTTACAGTGTCACTCGGGCTGGGACACGGGGGGGGGGGGGGGTCTGATATCTGAAGGAATTTCTAGGGAAAACGAGCAAACGATAAAAATAAAGAGGAAAAAAATGACCAAATTTCTAGAAAATGTTAGAATTTTGAGATTAAAAATACTATCACGCTACAGCAAGTCAAACAACATCGTATAGGACACGACGATGAAGGACTTTAAGGTTTAATGTTCATGAAACATTAAAACCGAAAACATTCAAACTGATGGGAAAAAAAAAAAATTTATAAAAAACAAACAAACAAACAAACAAAAAAAACCACAACGTCCTGTCTTGCTGTGTAAATATTTGTTTATATTTATTATTTAATGTTTTTATATTTATTATTCAATCTAATTAGAAACAAAAATATATATATAAATTATTATCTGAACTTTAACGCACTCGGACAACCTCGTCCTGCTGGACGCTCGGCTTCAGCTTCACTACAGACACGTGGGAGGTTCCTCTAAATATTAAACTGCATTATTTCTTTCAACAAATAAAAGGTGCTGATTCATTGCAGCGAGTAAACAACTAGGAATTTATTTAAAAAAAAAAAAAAAAAAAAAACACACAACAACAACAACAACAACAACAAACATCTCAAGCGTCTTCTTGCATAAGCACGAGGTGAGAAACGATGAAGGAGGGATGAGGGATGAGATGAAACGTTACACACTCAGAGGAAAGTGTCGAGATGATTAATAATAATTAATAACCATAATTAGATTAAAGCAGGTCTAATTTGTGTAAAGAGATACGAGAGAAAGAGCCGTCACGACGAACCGTTACCGGTCTTTTGTCCTACAGATAACGCTCCTTTATGTAAAATGAGCTTAATTCCAAAAGAAATAAATAGATCGATAAATAAAATGCTTTAATTACGTCACAATATTTATTAGTGACGTAAAATACCTACAGCTTTGGTCAAGTAATGTGAAAAAAATCTCGATATCTAATTTGTAAATCGTGTATAAATTATTTTCTTAGTTGCAAAATGTTTTATTTTTGTATTTTATTCATTCTTCAAATTTTATATCCACTCAAATTATTATTCCTTTTTTTTATTTACTTATTTATTTATTACCTTTTTCAGTCTCACGTGCCTCTAATATAAACTGAACACGTGAGCTGATGCGGCCGACTGGAATCATTTCAATATTTCACTTCATTCCGTTTGTTATGAAATCGGATCAGATTTAGTTTTTAACCCTCTGATATCCCGACAGATCAGATATGCTCTCGATGTCTTATTAAAGGGGGAACCCGAGACCCAGAGCCAGGTTTCCACGGCCGTATAAGTTACTACGGTTGTCATGGTAGCAAGCCAAACTGTTCACGTGGATGAATCGAGTTGATCTACGGCTTCGTGAACTTCAAGAGCACAAAGCCGGAGAGAGACGAGCGAGACAGACAGAAGGAGAGAGAGAGAGAGACAGACAGATAGGCAGGCAGGCAGACGGATAGACAGACAGGCAAACAGACGGACGGACGGACAGACAGACGGATCAATAGACAGGCAGATGGACTGAATGATAGACAGACAGACGTTATTTGGTACTAGGAGATAGAACCATATCACCACCACAGTGATTCATTACATCACAACACACTTTTTTTCCCCGACTTTACGTTTAGAACAATCAAATTTCTCTTAAATATTAATAAGGTTGCAAATAGCCCTGAAACATACTTTAATACGTGTTCCGTGGCTGTGTATGTACAGCTAAACATAACACGTTACTGATGAAAAAAAAAAAACTAATAAAAGCTAGAAGTGCGTGCGTGCGTGCGTGCGTGCGTGCGTGAGTGTGCGTGCGTGCGGCTGACAGTAGTGAGCTGTCCAACCCACAGGTCCGAAGCCACACTAAGCAGCTCAGGTTAAGCACCGCTGATTTACTGGAGCACATATTTACTTCCCTATATCCCTCTCAATCACTCACTCACACACACACACACACACACACACACACACACACACACACACACACACACACACACACACACACACACACACACACACACACACACACACACACACACACACACACACACACGATTATGCTTCCTGGGTGACGCAGTGGTCAGTGGCGAGTGTCAACACTGCGATGTGATTAGCGTGTGAACAGCCTCTCTCGCTCACACCTTGAGCAAACACGTGGCCTCGACCCAACGCCATTAACTGGCGCTAGTGATTCATTTGCACCTCGACACTGGCACAACACGCCTCCCTCCGCAGCGTGAGAGCGGAGGCAAAACAAACGGAAACGAGGCCGCGTTCTCGCTCGGGTCACAAAGAGAAAAATGGAGCCTCCACAGATGTCCGCCGACGAGGAAGAGGAGGATGAAGGATGCGTTGTGCTCGCAACGAGCTGTGCCTCATCAGCACAGCTGCCTCCTGTGCTAATTAGCACCGCCTCTTAAGGAGCTCCTAAAGACCTTGTGAAAAATGAACGCTCATTCGAGAGGTCGTTAATTTGCACCGCTATGCAAATTAGGTGGCAATTAAGCAATAGATCAGAGGAGCAGCTCCCATTTATAACGAGCGAACGAGCGGAATGACGGGGCCCGAGAGAGCCCGGAGTTAGAGCAACACCATACGTGTGTGTGTGTGTGTGTGTGTGTGTGTGTGTGTGTTGGACAAACAAGTCTCTAGCACAAATCTGCAGACTTCAGATCATAAAAACGAGTCATTCCATCACTGTAGACGTCACCGGACGTCTGGATGCACCTGTGAGATTCGGTCTGATGGGGGACGTGTTTATGACACCTCTGCGTGAGAAAAGCAGATCATTCCAGATTAACTCTCAGCTTGACACCAGTTCAAGCCCAACTCAGGGAACAGAGCCTTTCAGCGTGGGGCTACATTTGCATCAGATTAGATTGGATTAAGATTACGGTCATAGGCGGGAAGTTGCCTGTAAGCAGGAGCTCACATGGAAGGAGTCTCCAGTGTCAAAGATCTCTTAATCTTATTAATGAGAAATCTTCTTTACTTCATGAGACAAAAAAAAAAATAAAAAAATCTCGTACGGAAACAGCTGCGGTCTAAGAGGAATAAACCACTTCAAGTCGTGCTGTTATAGGAAAATAATCAACCGCAGGGTGAGAAGAGTAACTCCAACGCACGGAGCTCTCGTTAATGAGTTTTTCTTTAACGCACGCCCTCGTGTTTTATTTAGTAAATCTTCACCTCATTTTCCACCTTCTCTTTCCTGCAACAATCACATAGACAAAATGGCCCCAACCCAAGATCCAGTTCTTTTTAAAATCATTTGCTAAAAGTGGAAGAAAAAAAAAAAAAAAAGTCTTCTGTTCTGGTGGAAAATGCAGTGCTGGCTCGAGGACTCGGCACCGGCTCCTGGTGTTGCGGAAAAAAGGATTTAATAAAGAGGCTCTGGATAAACCTAAAGATCTTGGCTCGACTCCATAATTCGGCATCAGGGAGCGAAACGTTAAAGCGAATTAATCTTAGAGTTCACGAGGAGGTGAAAGGTTCTCATCGCTTGTAATTAATACTTCGTTAGTGTGGATTATGAGCTGATGTGACACGTGAACACGCAGTCACATTACGTCGGCGTGGGTTAAAGCGGCTCGGCTGAGGCCGCGTTTACGTTCGCGTTTAATTAAAAGAGACACGGCTTCTTCCGCGGCTCGAGACACGCTGAGACGAGCAGATCTCATCAAGCTGGAGCGGAGTGGAGGAGCGTGTGTCTGGGCTGCTGATTCACTTCGCGCGGCTGTTTTGCTGTAATTTACAATCACGAGGCGTCTATTAATTACTTGAAATAATTAAAAGTATGATTGAAATGTGCGCACCACCCCGCTCCCTAAAGATCCGCTCGTGTGGAAAATGAAGACATCACGTCTAGAACTTAATCTGATGTCATTACCGAGAGCAGACGCAGAACGCCGAAACAGTGACTGGACCCGTCCACACACACACACTTTTTATTTTTTTCGAGCAGGGATGTGAATGATGGACCGCAATTGTTTTCAAATAGTGCAAGACTAGTCGTTTTAGCTTGATCGATATTTCAGCACATGGTTCCAGGCCTGGCAGCCATCACAAAGCCTCCAGTGGTTCAGGAACGAAAACGCCGGTCCCGGCTTGTCATTGTCCGTCCTCGGCCCGATTCCTCGAGGAATAATGTAATGAGACAGAAGCCGTGAAGCCCACACAGAGGCGGCAGGCTGAGGAGCACAGTGTGAAGAGGTGGAGAGGGTGGGGGGGAGTCGAGTAGAGTTGAGTTGAGCGGAGGGGGATGGGGGTTGAGGAGGGGATGGTAGTGGTGGTGTTTGTCAGAGCCAGGGGTCTGGGTGATATTAGCCGTCTGCCAATCCGGCGTAGGCAATGGACACGGAGTAATTACTGCTGCTCTTACAGGCTCATCAATCTCTCTCTATCGCTCTCTCTGTCTCTTGCACCCCCCCCACACACACTCTCTCTCTCTCACACACACACACACACACCTCGTGTGATCTTTTTCCTTTTCTCGACGCTCTTCGGATGGGAATGGAAAAGAGAAAAACGGATCGAGTGACGGCGCGCCACACAGGAAACGAGCGCGCGGAGGGAATGAGACGCGGGCCGAGCCAGATCGCTGTCATACGCCTGGTTTGAGAGAATATCGAACTGAGGTGTGCACGTGGGTGGGGGGTAGGGGTTGTAAAAAATCCCCCCTCCGGTTCCCGTGTGGTGCGAAGCGGAGTGCATTAGGGCGAGTCAGAGAGGATTGTGTTTAGCACGTGTTTAGTTCGAGTCTCTGTCTGCCTGCTTGACTGAGCTCATCCCTGCTCTGTAATAGAGTAGGGCAGATTTAGGTGGCAGCCTTTATACATTTATCATGTCTGCCTATCAGAAGTCTTCATTTCTGCCATCTCGGAGTCTCTTCAACGCCATCCCTCAACGTCAGCGCCTCGATTTCTCTGCACGCTCTGTTGCTAGTCGTCTCTGTGCAAATACAAGAAACCATCTGAACTTTGGGGATGTCTGTAAGGAACGTGGGGAAGACGGTAAAATGCGGGAGTTGTGCTCTGATTAGCGCCGACGCGAAAAGAAAAGGCACGGTGTCGGAGGTTGTTGGTTTCAGGCATGATGTAAAAACATTTACAGTTGTTTGCCTCAAACAGCTCAGTGGTTATGGTGTTGTGGAGTCTGGGGCAGGTCCAGAGTAGTGAGAAAATGGCAGAGAAAGGGCCGTTACACAACAACATCTTAACGTCTCATTGATATACAAAGCCAGACTTTAAAACTAGAGCAGCGTAATTATGCATTCGCTGCTCCGCATTCGCTGCTATTCCTCTGCAACAGAACACAAAAAGCACTTAAAAGTTGCAACAGCAAAGAGATGAACTACGTCCCGATCTTCAGACAAATCCGGTGTGCGTGTGGAACCGATCCATTTATAAATCAGACCCGTGACTACGAGCTCCACCACAAAACAAGCCCTGAATCTGGCCTTGTGTAGACTCGAGTATTTGGACCTTAAGTGACCTAATCTCATGCTGTATAGTCAGAAAATAAAGGCACTTCCTGTCCTGATCACGCTGCACTGACTGTGCTGGTGCAGTATTTAAAAGATTTATACCAGCTCCATTAACAGTTTCATGGGTTAATTATTTAGTGTTGAGTGGTTAAACGGAGGCCTGACGTGATCCTGCTGCTCGGTTCGATTCTGTAACAAAACCGCAAGCGTTCTCGTGTCGGGATCAAAACGGGTTTGCGCTTCGACTGACTCTTTCTATCAGCGTCGATTCGGAGTCGATTTGCTTTCGTTCACTGCACTGGGGTTCATTCAGAAGTGAACCGACTCTGAATCGACTCTGAAGGAATGAGTCAACTGGATGAAAAGGAACTCTGGGTAGAGAGAAAGACAATTATACAGTTGTCTTAATTTATAAAATATCGCCTCTGTGGGGAAAAAAAAATGTTTTTAAGGATCCCTGTATTTCAGAAAAACTTTCAAATGTTATCAAAAAAATAAATAAATCAATCAATTCGGATTAAACAAAAGTGTGAAAACAGTTTAAATCATTGTGTAACATGAAACACATCACCTTATAACCCCCAGTGCCCCCTGAGTACCTATTATTGGTACCTGTACCAACCTGGACAACAGAACTGAATAGTAAACAAGAAACAAACAAACAATTCTTGTTTTTACCGGGAAAAAGTTCAGATTCTCTGTGCGGTAGAAAAAAAAAAAAAAATAGGGAAGAAAAAAAAAAAAAAAAAAAAGCTTTCATGAATGACTTTCCTGTACCTTTCCTTCATCTTCCTGTATGTGTGTGTGCGCGAGCGCGTGTGTGTTCGTGTCTACCTTTCCAGCGCTCCGTCTGTTAGCGTACCTACAACGCCAACTTTCTGTGTACCTGTCTGTCTCTCTGTCTCTCCGTTCGCTGAGCCTGCGGCGTTGGCATCATAAAAATAAAACCGAAAAAGTCTCCGGTTTCCAGCAGCTCGTAAAATTTAACGGGAGGGTTCGAATTAAGCTCTCTCAAGAAGGAATAATAATTAAAAAGCTTTAATTAGGCCCGTGATTGACTCGACGTCAGGAGTGGAAGCTGAGCGAGACAGACCGAGCCTGGTACTGACACCCGGCGCAACATAACTAATTACACCCTGCTGGAAATCTGGAGGGGTTTTTACTGCAGCACAATCAACTGAGGAAACACAATGTTGAAACTTTTAATTGCTCTGAGAGGGATGCAATAAATTAAATAAAATGGAAACGCAATAATTTAAGCGGGAGGGTTGAAGTTCAGATCTGACTCGGTGGAAAAGCGCAGATGCGTCTCGGAAAGCCTTCGACAGCGAGCGCGACGTTACTTTAACGTTACGGCTCTGTGTTTAATGACTAATGAGACGTCTTTTCGAGAGGAAAAAAAAAAAAAAAAAAATTCGTGATTTCGACTTGACAACTTTTCAGACACCCTTTTCCTGAAAATGACACATCAAGCGTGATCTATCAGAGGAATCGCGAAGACAATCGGAAGACAGAAGCAGCTGTTGGGATGATAGATATCAGAAATCTGCACACGAGTCTGTATGCCGGACAAGTGCTCACAATGATCACTTGTCTCTTTCCTGTTATATATTTATTTCGTTTAAAATCGTCTTTTTCGGTCCCCGAGTTAGTTGTATGGGGGCTGAGCAACGTGACAAACGATGATACATCAGCCAAAAGATGATCGTCGTTTTAAAAGCTTTACATTTGTTAAGTCTCCTTTTATTTCCTGGTGGAATTATTTCTCTCGACGTTAAATAAAACGCGGTGTGTTAGAAATGCGCTTTCTGCTGATTGGATCATCTGTGGATTCTCTCTGATGTGAAAAATGTTTATTTATTTATTTATTTAAAACATGACTGGAGTTCTGAATGAAAGCGTGAAAGCGGATTAAGTCTCGCTGTGTAACGTTAAACGTGTACACGCATGCTGGGTTGTATTTTAAAAAGATCTTTATTCGTTTTATTAGATGTTTCTGCTTTATTAAGATGATCTTATTAGATCTTTTAAGCTTTTCCATCAACCACTTTGTACTGATGTGTGTATGAAAGCTGCTGTGTATATAAAAATGCTTATTATGGTCATCAGTATTACTCTTATTATGACGATTATTATTATGATACCCCCCCATGTGTCAAGGCAAAAAGTTAAGACTAAAGATTTAATTATTGTTTGCTAAGAACAGGATGTTGATCAGCCCGTCAAGGATCTTTCAAATATTTTTGAATACGTTTCTATAAATGCTTGATTTTGCGACTATTTCTTTCGAAATCGGTGACGTAACAAAACAAAAAACAACCCTCGAGCTTATTTGACTATCGTGTAGTTTTCTTGATCGTGTGTGTGTGTGTTTATTTGTTTAATCGCAGGACCCTGTTGGAGCTGCTGTGTGTCGTGTCAGCAGGACGCGAACAGGTTTCTAAGCTAAAGACTTTAAAGGATTTATTGATTTCGATTCGATGTTCTAGTCAAATGCTAGATTAGTTAATATTTAAAACTGTAATATTTATTTATGAAATATATTTATTTTATTAGAAACGCTATTTTAGCTGATTAGATTCATTTTAATGTAAAAATTCTAATTCAAATGAATTGAATATATTCAGTGTATTTTTTTTTTTTTTTTACTGCACTATTATCCTGCAGGAGCTTCCTGGCAAACCCAAATCTTACTATAAATACTGTGTGATGTAGAAAACGTGGCGTTGTGCAGTACGACACACACACACACACACACACACACACACACACACACACGATACACCACAGCGAGCTCTTAGCACGGCAGAGAACATTAGCATTGCTGTAAATGGATCCTGTCTGAACCGCTGAACAACCCCGAGGTCAGACTGGGCGCTGCGATGAAAAGGATCCGAATGCAGACTGGTTAATAATTTACCTTCCTCTGCCACAGCTGCGGAAAAATGATTACAGTCTGGCTAATAGCGTCCGCAGGATGATCGCTGAGCTGCAAAGAGAAGAGCGGGCACACAAACGCGGTGCCAAGCTCAAGCTCCAGATTTAATCTGGTTTAAGTCTCGAGTTTCTCACGTTACAGAGCTTCTGAAAACAAGCAGGTCAAGACAAGACACATTACTGAGTCAGTACAGGAGAGACAGGGGTGGATGAGAGAGGGGAAAACACACACACACACACACACACACACACACACCTCAAAGGAATTTCTACCATATGTGATACAGAGGTGAGAACAATAGAGGAACAATTAATAATAATAATAATAACTAGATTTGTAAAGTTCGTCGCAACAAACTTTGATGTTGGCTTTGACAAGGCAAGTATTCGCAAAGGCCGGTGCTTTTTGGAGGCAAGTGGACATAAGGGTCAGTGTTATTTTTGGAGGCAAGTGGACATAAATCTTGTGAAATCTAGTGGAGTGATAGGGTGACAAAACATTTGGAGGCAAGTGGAGACGAGCATCATCCAAGCATCATCGACATCATCCAAAAACCTGTGACGCAATTCCCCTCCTTGGGCTGAGTTTTTTTTTTGATGTCACATGCTCATGTTGTGCAAATGTATTATTTTCACGTGACATCACGTGACGTCACGTGACATCATCACAATACCCGTGAGGAAGTTCCCCTCATTGTTCTGAGTGTTTTGATATGTCACATGTCCATGTTGTAAAAAGTTTTTTTTGATTTTGCATATTTTGGGGGCGGGGCTGCGGCACAACCGGAAGGCCAGTCGTTACACCAATTTAATAGTTTGTTCAGAGTATCACCCTAAAGGAGCTGGCCGAGTTTGGTGTAGATAGTTCGAAAGATTGCAGAGTTATAAACCTCCAAAATTTATAATGGGAGTCTATGGAAAAAAGGTCACTTTGAGACCCGGTACCGGAAGTACTGGTACTCGGATCGCTTAGAAAAGTAACAGCAACAAACTTCAGACCAGGGTCTACAACATATCCGAATTTGGTTCATGTGGCTTAAAAGCCCTAGGAGGAGTTAAAGTAAGCTTTAATAGGAAAACAGAATGTTGGCTTCTACAAAACCGACATAATTAATCATTATTATAATTTTACGTCACTCTTCTTTCGTTTGTTGTCTTCTCGATCTCTCTCTCTCTCTCTCTCTCTCTCTCTCTCTCTCTCTCTCTCTCTCACTTTTGGGTTTTGTCCATGTGTATTGATCTGTTTTCGTTTGCTGCTTGTGTTTATCGGCTGCTGTTTGTTTTCCTCCCCTGTGTCTATAAACTTAGAATTTAAGTTGTGGAAAGGTTTTAGATTAAACTACAAGACGGTCATTCAGTAAAAATAAACAAATAAATAAAGTTAAAAAGCAATTTTACTTTACTTTTTACTTTAAGACTTTTATATTTACAATTTTAAAGAGCAGAGATCTCAATAGTGTCATCAATTGTTGCATGCGCCGCAGTTCGACTGTTTCGGACACATCGCAGATATCTCGAAATTGTCAATAAATAAATAAATAAGTAAATAAATACATTAGAAAAAAAGGACCGCAAGCTCAGATAAAAAAAAAAAAAAAAAAACTAATTTGAAGGTAAATATTTATTGCACTGAATCACCTTTCGTTAAAATCATTGTCACATGACACTTTAAGAAAATAAATAAAATAAAAAATATATAAAAATTTCTTTTCAAACTTCTTTTTAATGCTTCACCGGTACAATACATCAGTGTCCTGATGTGAAAATTCGGTTATGTCCCTTGTGCTTTTTATATATATATATATATATATATATATATATATATATATATATATATATATATATATAAACAACTAAAAAAAAAAACCCACAGAACTCTAAGGTGTCCAGTTAAAAAGCGCACACTGTGACATAACCCATGAGGATATCGGTCTTATATGATGACATCGTCCGGCTCTGGCGGGTTATTTAGCAATCGTGCGGCTTTCCCCATTAAAACAGCAGGAAGTCGTCACATGACTCGGCCTTATTAATCAGATTAATTGCTTTTTAATGTCTCTATGATGCAAGCGTGGCGCAGGAACACATGCGAGACTCGAGTTCATCTAAAAACACAATCTAATGTGCAAATGAGTCTCTGACAAATTCCACGTCTAATAGGAGCTTCACGGCGTTTCGCCTGCCAAGGTGTTCCCTCATCACGGAAATGAGATTTTTCCATAAAAAAATAAAAAACAACCCACAACAACAACAACAAAACGAGCCGTGTTTCTGTACGTGAGGCGATTGTGTTGCGTTACGTGGACTCCTTTCTGCGCTTCGTATAAAGTTTAGAGCGTCGTTTCGGTGTTAAATGTTTACTTTTCGGCTCATAACGGCATAAAAATGTGAAGCCGGGGGTTTAATTTGCGAGCACATGCAGCCGTGTAAATCACACGAGATGAGATTCTGCATCCGTAAAAGGTCAAGGCTTCGTTACGATTAAATGTTACACCATGCAAATATAGAGGAAGACAACGGTCTACATGAATTACGCTTCTTCTCTAAAATGACCTGAGGCTTAAAAACTTTTCTTTTCTTTTTTCTGCCCCCCCCTCGTCTTTAATTTTAACTGGGACAGACCGCAGGAATCCGAACGCGCCTGGAGTTATGACGTGGCGGTTATCTGTTCACGCTGCGATGCGTCCGTGCGGCACAGCCACCTTCGCAAATATGACCCTGATAGCTAATCATTTCCATTTTTCTATCAGCTCGCACTGCAAATACTGGTAATGAACGGGCGGCCTGCGCTCGCCGCGATAACCCGGCTCTCCAAATGAATTTCTGGCTACGGCGCAGGAGGAGAGAGATAACGCGATCAAAAATGACTCAATCTGTGAACAAAAAAAAAGTCTGCGTGTTGACAAAGGGAAAGCTGCGAGCAGCCGTTCGGAGATAATACCAAAAGGTGTAAAAGGGGAGGGAAAAAAAAAAAAGAAAGGGGAGGAATAGAGAAAGGGGTGGAGGGGCGTGAAGGCGGAAATAAAAGAACAATGAGAAGAAATGGAAGAACTCCTAATGTCTTTCCATTGTCTTAATCAGCGGCAAAGGAGATTAATTAACAAATCTTTAAAGGAAAGGAAAAAAAAATCTCCCACAGGTCACATGGTGCGCTGGAGCACTGCGTTTCCTTAACAATGAGGAGAAGTGCGAGGCTCTGAGGAATTCGACATCCCCTCCCCCATCCGCTCGCTCGCCACGCTAGTCCTCCCATCACCCCGCCATTATCATATCAAAGCCCCCGAGTTCACAGCAAAGTCTCCTCTTTCAGAGAGAGAGAGAGAGAGAGAGAGAGAGAGAGAGACAAAGAACTAATAAAAGAAATACAGAGAGACAAAGAATGGAACGGAGAGATACACCGAGACAGAGAAAACGAGAGAAGGAAAGAAATACGGACAGAGGGACAGAGAGGGAGAAAAAGGAAAGAGAGACAGTGATAGAAAGATAGAGAACAAAACAGGGATATACAAAAACAGGAATAGACAGAGGTAAACAGAGCGAGACATGGGGAGAGAGAGAGAGAGAGAGAAAGTGACAATGAGAGAGATAGAAAGATTCACACACAGAGAGAGAGAGAGAGAGAGAGAGAGAGAAAGAGAGAGAGAGAGAGAGAAAGTGAGAGACAGAGAGAAACAAAAGAGAGAGAGAGAGAGAGAGAGAGACATCAGGGCCGACCCGAGCTCAGGCTGATTTTATCCCTGCTGTTCATCACAAGGAGGGAAAAGGGAAGGAAAAAAGAGTGAAAGAGAAAGTGAGAGACTCACAGACTTGGATGTGTGAACGTGTGAGCTGAGCAGACAGTGTGAGTGTGAGAGAGAGAGAGAGAGAGAGAGAGAGAGATAGAGACGGAGTGTGAGCTCATAAAGGTGTTAACAGGAAGTAAAGTAAAGGAGTGTTTATGTCATTCCTCTCTGTCTGAGACTCGGGTCTTTACAGCAGCACGGACGCTGCACTCCATCACCTCACATCCACTCGCTCGCCTCACAACACTCACAAGAGCTGCATTAAAGATGTGTGTGTGTGTGTGTGTGTGTGTGTGTGTGTGTGCGTGTGTCTGTGTGTGTGCTCTCACAGGTCCGCTGGCTGCCGGACTCGATGTGAAAATCAAAGTGAATGACATTAGGTAAATAAGACAGCAGGTTGCCATGGTGACGGGAGGGAAGAGAGGATAGAAGAGGAGCACCACCGCCACCACCACCCCTTCCCCCCACCCTCCACTTCGACCCGTTTCTTGCATCCAATTAAGCGGGAAAGTGAAGCTGGGTTTATTCGCAGATCACCACCGACTGAAGCCCACTCAACCTTTTTATGCGGTAATCCGAGACCTCGTCCTCGGCCGAAAGGGACTGCGCCCGGACTCTCACGAGGAAAACGGAAGGATAAAAGATCCTAATGAACACAGAACTGTGCTAATGATGTGCCTGGCTGCCACGGTTTCAGCAGCGCAAAGCAATATCTCGAGTTTTGCTATTAAAAAAACAACCGTGCATAAACAAGACAAGGCCGCAGCATCAAGCCACACTCCACTCCTCTCATTAGGCGCGTCACTTTATGCATAGAAACGTTAGCGCGGCCTTATGTTTGGTCTAGAAAACGCTTCCTTTTTTACTGAACGCCAATTAGATGTGGAAAAAAAATCCCAGTGTCCTGCTCTAAAATATGTGCGATGGCAGAAAAGCAAAGTGCACTAGATTGAGATTAAGTGCTCTGAAGCTAGCGACGCATATGGAAGGCGAAATGATAAATTCTCAAATCTGATTGGCCAGAAGGTTTCTATAACAACTGCAAGGCAAATCACGGGTGTGGATCAACACGCCGGCGAATAGGTTATGGTTTCTATAGAAACTGCTCGTTCTCAAGGACTCGTTTATATCTAAGACTAATAACTGGGTCAAAAAGCACGCTGTCCGTATAATGAAGAAGTTTTCTAAAAGATGTTTCCAGCCAATCGGTGCGTTTCTCAGTCACATGACAAAGCTGCGTGTTGCTTCACAGGAGCAACAGTTCAGAGCTGCGCAAGTGAGAACAGGAAGTGACCGTGTCCAGGAATTTCCACGTATCCATGAACAGAAAATCTTATCTTTAGCAGGCTGTATGATGAATAAAACAGTTCAGTAGGCGCTGTAAGAGAAAAGAAATGAGCTTTAGGTTGAGAACGTTCCGCTACGCGGCCGCCGGACCGGACCCTCCGTAACCTGTTAGTTCACGCATGCAGTTACAAAATATAACCAACGAAAACACGGCGTGATGCGAGCTGGTTTGAGGTGGTGTTACTTTTACCACCCTGAAGTTGATTATTGTCCAATAAGAGCAAGTTCTGGAGTATTTTACTTCTCTGATAACAGACTGATGGCATTTCTTGCGTTAAGTAGTGTTTTATTAACACACAGCAATTAGAGGAGCTGCAGGTTGAACTCTCTCTCTCGCTGTGTGTCTGTGTCTCCAACTGTCTCTGTGTCTCCCTTTGTGTGTGTCTGTGTCTCCAACTGTCTCTGTGTCTCCCTTTGTGTGTGTCTGTGTCTCCAACTGTCTCTGTGTCTCCCTTTGTGTGTCTGACTCTCAGTCTACCTGTGTGGGTGTGTCGGTCTCTCACTCCACTTGTCTCTCTTAATTTCTACCCATCTCTCTCTCCCTCTGCCCGTCTCTCTCCCCAGGCTCTCTCCACCTGTCTCACTTTCTCTCTCTGTGTTGTCTCTCTCTCTCTCTCTTTCCTCCTTTCTCCCCACCTGTCTCTCTCTATCCCAGTCTCTCTCTGTCTGTTTTCATCCATCTGTCTCTCTATTTCTCTCTCCCTGCCTGTCTCTCCCCTAGTCCCTGTGTGTGTGTCTCTCTCACCCCCTGAACGTCTCCCTCTCGCTCCCGCCTCACTGCTCATCAGCACTTTCCGGCTGCTTTGTCTTAATTACAGAGCTGCGATAAACTGTACCACGGTTCCGAAAATACGCAACCAGACACACCTCGACCAATCAGCACTGACACGCAGCGCTGTAATTACGCACAGCACGCTTTCAGCATGTCGGAGGACCGGCTGTCTCCCTCTGTGCGACGTGCTCACGCTCGTTTTCACACTTTACCCATAATCCTCCTCTCGGTACATCAAGGAAAATCCATACAGAAACAATCAACTAACTGGTCAAGACACAGAATTTCCTGGAAATGTGCACGAAGAGGAAGAGGAGGAGGAAGAACAAATCCCTCCGTCTCCATCGGCGCCGACGACGTCACATCAGAGTTAAAAGTGAAAAGCGAGAACGCGAGCGAGAGGAGGAGAGAATAACGATGAGCTGGAGTGAAGTTGAAAGGACTGAATGACTTACCCGTCTTCTCTTTGATCTCACACAGCACGCTGAAGAGAGCCGGCTTCATTCTGTGGCAGTTCAACGCGTGTTTTCTACAAAGAGAGAGAGAGAAAGAAAAAGAAGAAATAGAAGAGGAAATGAGAGAGAGAGAGAGAGAGAGAGAGAGTTATTATTTAAGTGTATAGAGAGGAAACTGCTGTATACCACAACGTACATTATGGCAAATATATAGTACAGTAAATATAGTGCGTGTTATAGTGCTGAGTAGTATAGTACAGAATATTAACCCATACACATACACACACACACACACACACACTTATTTGACATCCAAGTGCACGTTTCTCACCCACAAAATGTAAAGGAAATTAATCACCACCACACGTGACTAAATGGGACGATGCACAAATGAGTCACAAAAGCACAATGAGTTTTGGTACGTTATTAATATAAATGTGACAAGCCGGGGAGCTTTTTAAAGCGACCTCGGTTGCCTGTAACGGAGATATTGAGGGTGCTGAAGCGGTCCTTCGTGCCTCTCCACAGCTAAATGAGTTGTTAAATGAAGCATAGCCCTAATTTGTCTGGAGAGAAAAGCTGTTGAAGAAGCAGCAGCAGCAGCAGCGTCGTCGTCGTCCTCGTTGTCGTCGTCTCCCCCTCCGGCGCTACTTCCCACCTCCCCTTTACACCCCGACACCGGACTAGCTTTAGAGCCACACACACACACACACAAACGTGTGCACGTATATACACACACACACAAACACGCGATGCTTCTTGCTCCGTCACTGAAGTGTGGCGTCCTGTCACTGCATGTCGTCTCGGTCCGGCGATTCCTGCACGCTGGAGCTTTGATTTTGAGACCTTCCAGCTATAATTACTGAAATAAAACATGGTCTAGGAGAAGATGGGTGAACTTTATGAGAGTGAGCAAAAAATCTGCGTTTACGTACTTCGACAAACACTGACCGCGATGACATCGGCGTGGAGGAACGCTACCCCAGGGTTAGTAAACTGGCCGCTCGACAGAGGGCAGGAACGAAGCGCCCGTGGGCGTGCCATTAAAGGAAAATAATCAACAGCGTAAAATCGATTGCGCTGTACAACAGCACGTTCTCAAGTGTTTAATTTGACTCGTATCACGGCCTTCTTAGCGATGCAAACGATTCATCAACGGATTAAAACAAGGTTAGGAAAGCGTTGCTAAGAGCCGAGTTACACTCGAGGAACCAGAACCTGAGTCTTATCAAATCTATTAGAATTAGGGGTCCAAGTACAAAACTCACAACCATCATCTTCTACTGATTCAGAATTCGTAAAGATCTACAGAAAGTCGGAAAAAAAAAAAAAAATTATAATTTCATTATCTGGAAAAGAATCATCTCGCATCAAATCCTTCAGTCTTATGGACATCTTCACCTCCGACACTGGAGACTCCTTCATGGTCATCATTATCGAACGGTTACCATAGAAACAGAAACATCCCAACAAGGGGATTAACAGAAACCTGGTCAGTGCTCTAAGAGCTGCTGCTATAAAAGGAAACGATTCCTCTGGAATGATCAGAATCAAGAGGCTACAAAATCATGCTGATTAACAATTCGTTCCCTTACAGCTGCACAGTCACAGTAAAGTGTCTGCATGGTGACGCTGATGCTTTACTGACCTCGCAAACTGCCAGGGTCTTCGTACTGAAGCGTTAGTTATATATATAAACTATAAACAAACACAACAAACGGAGCAGATCTACACAAAGAACCGGGTCAGTGAGACAGTGATTATTATATACATTCAGCTTTGTTATACACAAACAAACTAAAAGACGACAGACGACGCGACCTGACCGCTCGCTCGTCCGTGCGATCACAAGGGGTCCGAAACGAAATCCTCCTCTTTAAAAGAAATGATGGACATCGTACAGGAAATACATCATGCAGATTGCTGTCTGGAAATAACCAGGCCTAAGGGCTGAGGCATGTGAATAACCTAATAACCTTTGACACCTCGCACTTAGATTAGCCCGCGGTGTATCACGCGCTGCCAGAAATAACCCACGCTAATTAGCGCTCTCGTTTCTCAACAAAAAAAAAAAAATTAATACATTAAAAGAAAGAGGAAAAAAAAAGGGCACATTCGCTGTTGAAGAAGTAGGTGATGCATTCAGTGTTTAATACAGCAACAGGATGAAACACGGATGGGATGGAAGGAAGAAAAAGAAGAAGACGAGGAGGAGGAAGAGGAGAAGACGACCGGTTCGAGATGCTAAGCATTACAGGGAAGATTATTTAAGTTGTATTTACAGGTTATACACCAGATATGAGATGTGACGTATCTGAAATAAAACGCCGTTAAATCTAAACGCTGACGTTAATCTAAACCTTCTGTAACGGATGAAGGATTACAGGAGATAAAACATTGCAGAAATCTGAGTAATGTACAAGGCTTCTATCTTGTGTAGATGGAACTTTAAAGGTATATATTTAAATACACACACACATTATATATATATAGATATAGATATATTTAGAGTGAGATTTCTAAGCGCAGGACGATCTCCGAGCGTGTCCTGGTTTTGGTTCCCCGAGTGAGAGGGAGGTATGATGAGGAGGGGAGGAAGGGGAGGTTGCTCATGCAGTCCTGTACTGACCTGTGTTGGAAGTCGAGCGGCAGGGTGCATTCCCCCCCTGCCTGCGCGCTCCCCCCGGCTCCCCCTGTCTGTGTGGGGTCGCCTCGTCCCTCCTCTGGCCAGCATCTGGACACACGGCACAGGGGGAAAGGTTGAGGGCAGCCAGCGGAGAGCACCAGCACTGGCATCGCCTCCCACCGCCCCGGTTACATCCCCGACTCAACCCCACACCCGACCCGGACAGTATAACTCACGGTTTTTAAAAGAAGACGAGAAAGTGGCGTAGAGCGAACCGACCGTGTTTCGGAGAGGACTCTTGACTTCTTGTGAAATGTACAGTGACGTAGATATAAACAACCTTCAGAAGCAAATTGAGAGATTTTTTTTTTCTCCAGTACACATGCACTGAAACATCAGGTAAATTATTAAATTACTGACCCAAATACAGAAAGTGAACCCATCAGGCATGTGGAGGATTTTACTATCGAAAGCTAGGTCTGAAAATAAACCGGTATCTTCCGACCTCCTGTTTGGAAACTTTTCAGGTCTCATTAACCCCCAGTTGAGAAAGTGACACCGACATCAACACGCCCGTCTCGGCGGCGACATGTACGCTGTATATACGCTGGGTTTTACTTTAAAATCAAGCAAAAATACAGACGGGGTCAACATTTAGAGGTAAACATACGTCGCTTGTAACAGCTGACTAAATAGATTTTACTTAAAAATATAGAGGTAGAAATAATCCGGGTTGTTTTTTTCTCTCTCTCTCTCCGAACGCTTGCTGCGTTAGTGTTGTGGAGGTCGACACTGATGGATTCGGCTCTGATAAAAATAAATAGCTTAAAGTTAACCTTCTAGATTCATTAGTGTAGTCATAATATGGAATAAAATTGGGGAATATATGTGTGTGTGTGTGTAAATAATAATCCATATCTATGTGTCATAATGAAAATTACACTAAGTGGTTTAAGAGATGAGGGAAAAAAAAAAACAATGTTGAATCTTCAAACCTGTTGAAGATTTGCTTGTTTTCCCCCCTAACATGCTATATGAGACTCGGTATGATTTGTTAAGCGATGTTTTGCAATCGCACAAGACGAGTTGTCTTCTGAAAGGGGGGGGGGACGAGACCCGGGCAGAGCTGGTGCACGACTTGCTAAATCCCTCCGGCTTATATCAACATCGGGACATTCCAAGTGAGTTACGTCTCGTGTAAACCGGAGCCAGTTTCTTTCTCTCTCTCGTGTAAACACACCGACTCGCCTCGGATACTTTTCTCTTCTTTATTTTCCTGACGGTCTTGAATCTCTCGTTTGTCCTACCTTAGCGTACGTTTTTACGCCTGGGCTTCGTCGAGTTCCTGCTTGTCAGAAACAACAAACAAACATCCTAAGGGAAGAAATTATTAAATTATGACGGAGACGAGCTAAATGGGTGAAAATGAGAAAATAAAGCTAGCTGATAGAAGTGTTAAAAATACCCCACGGTATTAAGCGCCAGTCCAAACCGGCGCGTGAGCCTCGATCGTTCCGGCGTTTTTTTTTTTAAAAAAAAAAAAGCAGCAGCTATTTTGGCGTTTTAATAACCAGAGGAGCGATCGATAAAAATGCAGCGACGGGGCGTCGGCGTAAGACTTCATCAGTAATCAGGATCTCTTTATGCGTGATGATGAGCTCGGTTCATTTTATTGCCTTCTGATGCAAATGATACTTAATTAATATTTAATTACGTTACACAGCCGCCGGTTTGGACTCGACGTGACGGGTAGCAGTCACCTCTAATCAAAATATTTCACATGACGGTTTCTGATTAACGTGTTCCTCGGGGCCGGATGGGACGCGGAGACGCCGCAGATATCGAGAGAAATCGGGCTGCGATATTGTGACCAGAGTCAGAATTTAAGTAACAGGCTGCTATTCGATTGATTCATGGTTCACGGCAGCTGTTTATTTATGCGGTCGTCCGATCAGGACACCCTGCAGATCCAGATGAGGAGCTTCAGCTGATGTTCGAGTTAGTGCCAGATGGGCTGGGCTGAGTGTTTCAGACCGAAAGGCTTCAAACCTTAAAGAGACGAGCAGATGGACGTGAGATGCTTTTCTGCTCGACACGACTGAAAATAGTGATTATATGAGCTGCTTTCTCTCTCATCAACAAGGTGTTTGAGCACTGCTGCAGATCCTCCGCTCACAGGAGACCGGTGTGTGTGAAAATCCCCAGAGATCAGCAGTTACTGAAACACTCGAAGCAGCCCATCTGGCACCAACAACCACGTCACGGTTCAAGCCACAGAGATCACGTGAACGTTTCTCCACAGTCTGATCCTTGAGGTGAACGTTAACTGAAGGTCTGGACCTCGTTCTGAGGGTTTCTACGTGCTGCCACGTGATTGGCTGATTGAATAGGCGGGGTTTCTAATAACGTGGAGAGCGATACAGAGATAAATAAACTCTGATTGTACGTTTTTTGTGATGCGATGAATTGATCCGATTATAAACGGCGACATTGATCGCTAAAAGGAAATTAGCCGGCTTGTTTTTGCCTGCAGTTTTTATTGACGTGTTCTGACCTGCGCCGAGACGTTTCTCCCTCTAAAGCGTCGTCGGTGTCGATCTTTTGCGAACGTGCTCGGAGCAGACGCACGCGGGTATTTATCGTCCAGGTGAAACAAGAACCGACAGCTCGGGTTCGCTCGGAGGATCGTTCCTGAGGTGCAGGAATGCTGCTGAGCCACAAAACAACTTTTCTGAGCTGGTGAGCATGAATATATTAGCAAAAAAAAAAAAATAAAAAGTCCATGCTGATGTTAAACACATCTATACTGAAATATCTGCTGTGGTTGGCGACCGTGGTACAAATTCGGTGACGTCACAAAATGCTTCAAGGAGGCCCCCCAGCCGTATTGCATGTTTTGCGGACCAGGTTTCTGACCAGGTTGCCTTGACACTTTCAGGCATATGTTATGGGACTGTCCAGGTGTACAAAAATTCTGGGACATCGTGCTTGATGGTTATCGGGATTCGTTTTCCCAAGGATCCTGTTATTTTGTTGTTGAATGATAATTCCCAGTTTTCTGTAAATGGGAAACAACAGAAATTTTGGCTAGCAGCTTTGACTGCGGCAAAGAAATTATTAGTTCAACGCTGGAAACCGCCGCATGACCTTTCTGCTAAGCACTGGATTCACTCCTTGTTGGAAATACTATATCTGGAACTGTCTTCTGCAAGGACTAACCACGCAAAGCCTGCTACTCTGTCTATGTGGCAGAACTGGATTTCCATAGCCTCGAAGAGTTTGGTTATTTAGTCTAAAAGTTGTTATTCGGTTGTTAATATTACAACTGATTCAATTTGTATATTTTTGTGTATATTTCTTTGAGCTTATTCTGTCGTACTTTTGATTTACATGAGTCCTGGGGTGCAGTGGGATAGGGGTGGGATGGGGGGGGTGGTTGTGGGTGGGTATTAGTTTAAAAAAGGTTTTCTCCTTTTTAAACTAAGGGGAGTTTGGGGAGACGAAAAAAAACAACGATGCCGTATCGACGAGTCCAGGACCGTAGACTCAAAGTCCCAGAATGCAATGCACCGCCGAGTTAGCGATTGATCTCCATATTAACGAGTGACATCAGCATCAAAATGAAAAGAGATGGACAGCTGAAAAAAGTTAAAGCCATTGGCGGGTGATCAAACGGCATTGTGGGTAATATCGGATTCTGTTAACAAAAGCTAAAAAAATAAAATAAAAAAAACACACACATTCCGCTGAAGATTGGCTGCTAATTATAAATATTGACACGTAACTCGTTCAGGCTGCGTGTTATTACAGAAGCGGTTTTAATTAGTATTCGTTTCACTTTAACTTCAAATATTCTACACGTGACAAAAACGCAGCGGTCCATAAAAGAAAAAGAAAAAAAATAAATAAATAAGAGACAGAGCTCTAAGTGACACTTCTAAATTAAAAATGATGGACACGTGCGATGCATTATGGATGACGCAACAGATCATTAAACCGCTCAGATGACAACATAGCAACACAAAGGCGCGCTTGTTAGAGTGGCGTTCGAGGCGTGTTTGTAAAAATCACTGATCCTATTTTTAACACGAATCCAACACAACGCCGACGGCGGAGCCGCGACTGTGGGCCGATACCTGATACTAATCCGATACAGACGTCCTCTTGGTAACCGAGTCTCTGCCAGCAAATTGTGCTAAACGTTAAAGGCATGATGCGACTCGCCTATAGACAACGCGGCCTTTGTTCGTTTTAAAAATAACATCCGTAGCTTTGGATGTAAAACCTGGAAAAGGTACGTGGTTACGGCGGCGTCCGAGACAAGAGGCTCGGCACGGTGCTCGGGCTCGTCCGGGGTTTTTCCGGAGGGAGACAGGGCCTTGGATTAGAAGTGAAAGGAGACGGACAGAATTTTTACAAGAGATTGCTTGCATGCTTTCCAGTCTGAAAATGTTCTCTGAAAAATTTGTCCCGTCACACCAGAAAATCAAGTCGCTCTACCGACACAGGGTTCAGAGCTACCTGAGAGCTACGTGAGAGCAGGGGTGGGGTCTGGGACAGTTATCAAAATACCATCATATATGCTTCTTGAACGCACTGTATGATAAACGATACGTAATTTATCCAACACAGTAAACTGGTGTTTGAGGATACAAGACTGACACTGATGAGATCACGATACTGTCATGACGTGGTATCGAGGCAGCCGTAGCTGTGAGTCAGAACGCCAGTCAGGCCTCAAGTCACTTCGAGTGGCTCGTTCACTGAGGAAGCGAAACTCTGTGGTTAAGTTGACCTCAGCCGCCGTGCGGAGAGACGAAATACGGACGCGTCTATGAAATTGTCCGTAACGTTCGCGCGCTCTGAACGGTTTCGTTCCTACACACATCTCGGACATCTATAAAGTGCACCTTCACCAGAAGACACTGGTGGTTGACTGACGGATAGCGCAGCCATGCCTGCCTAAACAGGAAGTGGCCTCAGGTTATGTATACAAAAAAAAAATACTGGTAATTCGAGCGTAGAAGGAAGGCGCCGTCCGCGTCCCGTGCCTCCGTCTCATTAATAGAAACTTGATTTTGCGACCAGCTGCTCTCGTGCACACATTATAGGAGAATTGATTGCACGCCGAACACAATGAAAAGGATGAACACCAGGGAGGGAGGGACGAGGAGGAAGGAGGAGGAGGGGGAACGGGGGTCGAAAAAGAAGCGAATTAATTAAGAGAACCAGGTGGTCAAACGGTTTGGGGAAGGAAGGGGGGGGGGATTCGCAAGCTAATGACGCATAGCGGAGCAGCCGTGATCCTTCAATGAATAAAAAAAAAAAAAAAAAAATTAGGAGCATCATCAGGGAAATAAAAGCTGGAGGCTACGTGCACATATGTGCTAAAGAGTGTGTCACGGTAATGGCGATCCAAAAATGAATACTATCGAGTGGAATCATTAGGCGTGTCCTGATCGCCATTTTTTCCTCACTTTTGTCATCCTTACAGTGACCGAGACGAACGTATACATCGGTGCCAAGTTACGCCAAGCGTCACGGGGCATCGACGTACGTCACGTGTGAAAATGTGTCGACGAAATTCATCGTGCCTGGACTGTCCAGGTTACAGTTAGTGCCGCGGTATCAGTAATATGGTTATATGTTTAAGATTTCTCTATCCATCCATTCACCAGAGACCTCCGAAAACAATCGTACACCAGTGACTCTGAGGCTATTTACTTCAAAAGGAGGGGTATTTTAAACACCTCCACACGACTGAATATACAGAAAGACCGATCTGAAATAATTAATCTGAGCGCAGAAGCAAGCGGTGGTTGTGGGTGCCAAAACTTTCAGAACTATATATAAATAAATATTTTAGACATAAGTAAAGATTTTGCAAAAAAAAAAAAAAATAAAAAAAAAAAAAAAAAATACAAATATAATAGTGGAGCCCCACAAAAGCTCTTGGCTTTTCTTATGTGGGTACCAAAACTTTTACTACATCAGACCTACAGTCAGACATTTACGACGACCGCCATAGATCGTGACACTCGGTGAAGCAGCCGAACGACCGGAAGCTGAAGAATGAAGCTTCTGCTCGATGCAGTATGACTGTGAATAAAAGACTCAGAGTCGTGCAGTCGGAGGAAACGAATCGACAGCGTTGTGGTGTGAAGACGCGGCGTCACCGCGGACATCAGGTCCTGGAGTCTTTTATTCCTCCTTTACCATGGCAGTTTACCAAAAAGGATTTTATCCAGTTAGAGCTACATTTAACGTTGTGATTCACCTCCTAACACTAGCGTAAGAGCAGCTTTCCCTCGACAACCTCTAGAAGTTATAAAAACTGCTCCGAAGGTATAAAAACTTCTGACTAACTGCACTGGAAGCGTCCTGACGGTTTCAGTGCCCCAACACTGGAGACTCCATGGTACGACGACGCTGATTCTTCGTTCAACAACAAGAACAAGAACGCTTTTGTGGGATTTCTACAGTCATACTGCATCTGCACCGATTGAAAATGACTCCGCTCCTTCTCGGCGCCGTCGTGATGGAAAGCAAGTGAATAAAAGCGGCGCACTCGGCCGTGCGGTGCGACGCGGCGATCCTGACCGAGCTCGTTCTGAAGTCTCACCCTCAGCACCATGCCGATGACTTCATTAAGACTCTGTGATTATCTATGCTAATGAGGGAGCAGATTAATCGCGTTCGTTCATCCGCACGCTCTTCGCAGGATGTGCGGCGCTCTCACGCACGCTTTTTAGCGCTTTACGTCTCTAGCCGTGCGTTGAGGCCTTGGAGGAAGAGTGCAGTGATACAGGAGGTTAAGTAACGGTCATTACAGCAGATTAAATCCGTGTAGCGTGACTGAAGCCGGAGCTCCGTTGCGTTTCTCGGCCCACTGGGAAAACTTGTGCAAAGCCGAACTGCTCCATTAAAACTCCTCTGCATGTAACTAATGCGCAACAGATGGATGTTCGCTGTGCAAAAACGTCGCATATTCCTGTGCAGTGAGCGCTCTTGGTGATGGGCTCAGAGGTGGCACTGGTATAACACTTTATAACAGGTAATAACAGCAGCGCTACGCAGTATAGAGTAAATGTTCGAAATACTTCGAACTTATAAAAAGCTGCTGGTTTAAACTGGACTTCTGGTCCTTTCAAATGGTTTCAAATCCAAGTATTAAATGGCTGAACGAAGAAAGAAAGAAAGAAAGAAAGAAAGAAAGAAAGAAAGAAAGAAAGAAAGAAAGAAAGAAAGAAAGAAAGAAAGAAAGAAAAAGAAAGAAAGATAGATAGAAAGAAAATTCACTTTAAAAAAAAAAAAACTAAAACAATGTAAATTTTTCCTTTTAAATTGATGCAAAATAATGCATGATATTTTTTAATTTTAAAAGTATAATAAAATATTCATCCAAGCAGTTCTTTAATTCATTGATATAAAAACACTAATGCATGAATATTTCCCACTGCTTTTCAATTACTTTTCAATTATTATAATTATTATAAAATGGAATTTATATAAATATTACGTCATAAATGTTTTTTTTACAGGCTCGGGTCTCGGAGTTTTGACGTTTAGTTTAAACTCCTTGATCCCGCTCCATTAATCCCGCCCATGTTCTCTAAGCTCCGCCCCCAGGATCTACAGAGACCTGTAGACATTACAAAATGACTGACAGGAAGCACATCAAAACACAAACCCGTTCCTGACTGGAAAACTGTTTTAAAAAAAAAATTTCTCTGCAATTTAACGCACTTTTCCGAAGTCTGCGACTTCGTCTTTCAGGTTGTTGGTATAAAAGCTGAAATTGTCTGTTTGCTTCTGTAGAAAAATAGTTTAAACCAATGAAGTACCGTATCGATATTTATGGAAATACGGTACGACTAACGGAAACGTCTCAGAGTATCATGATATGATTATTTTTGTCGCCTCGTCCTCCCGTGAGAAAAACAAAAACTTTTTTTTTACAGGCTCCTTCACTCATGCTGACAAACACATTCACATGGAGGGGAGAAAAAAGAAAAAGAGAAAAGAAAAAAAAGAAAAAAAAAAACACCGCTGCGCTTCCTCCAGTTAATAAACACGGCTCTGGAGACGTTTCGCTTTTCGTTGCCGTGTTCAGATTTCTCACTCACTATACGAGAGGTCATTAACGGCGTCATTAAAAACAGAGAGGGTGAAACGGGAGATGCATTAGTGAGGCTGTGCTGATGTGGAAAATAAGGCAAAAAAATAATAATAAATAAAAAATAAATAAATAAATAAATAACCACACCACACAGACCTTAATGATTCTTATGTCTACATTTTGACTAGGGCTATTTGTATTTACTGAACCTTTAGATCTGATCAAGAACCAAAAGAATCTTAAACAATTCACATGCAGATAGACATGTGACTTTGCTATTTATTTATTTATTTATTTTTTAATTTACAGGTACAAAAAAATGTTCTAAAAGCGATTCGATTTGTCTCTTAAAGCTTGGATGCGGGACTGGACACACGGTTCAGGAAACTGCAGAGAAATCCCTATTTTTTTTCCCCCCAAACTGAACTCTCACGGGATCAGTAAAGTATTAATCACAGAGCCACGTTCGCTCTTCAGTCGCACATAAACCCTGAACATCACGAGCACCTCGGGCTGCACGCTCTTGCAAACAGAACGGTTCCCTGAAGGGTTCTTCAGTTTGTTCCTCCGGGGAACCGTTAAAGTACACTTTCCGGGGGAAAAAAACTAAAAAAATAAAGCCGTTTCTTGTCGCTGAGGTGGAAGTGCCACCTTTAGTACCTTTAGTTTATCATCTTTTACTGGAAAAAAGGTGTGTGAAGTGAACCTGTAAATCTTTACTGAAGCTACAATCTAATTACCAGGCTTAAATCTGTTTTTAAAAGGTGCACTAGATCCACCACTACAGGTGAAAGACGTATATTAAAAGTGGGAAGGAAAGGTGAAGTTTAGTAGCTTTTCCCCCCCTGAAAGGCTATTTATTGCTTTGGAAATTATGACCTTTTACCATCAATTCTGTATAATCTAACAGGACACCTTTATATATATATATATATATATATATATATATATATATATATATATATATATATATATATATATATACACACACACATACACACAATAAAACAACGTGAGATCTCCTTTACACTGTTTAAAATAAAATAAATAAAGATCGAAAGGAGGAAGGAAGTTCCAATGCGCTACTTTAAACCTTTTCAGACCTCGTGTTACGTTCTCAAAGCACGATTTCTTCTTGTTTATAATCAGGACTGATGCAAATCGTTTAATCAACGTTTTACAGAGAGAATCTGTTATGCAGCGTGGAACCGTAGAGCACCGTAGGACAGATCGAGGATGTAGTAAAAGTTAAAGTGTAGTGCACACGTGAAGTGCTAGAAAGTAAAACCTTGTTTTACTAAATCGTTTTAAACACCGATTTAAAGCACAAAACTACAAACTCTCTTTAGTGTCGACTTTTTTCCCCCCACGGACAGCTCGGTTTCTCTGTAAACGTCCCTCGCTCTGCTTTAACTTTTACAACATTTGTCACACGCATGTATGTAAACACATCATCCTGCTTTCCCAGTTCTGACCCTGTAGCCTGTCTGGAATACTGGAATTTCCCTATTTGGGATAAATAATCGTGTTATTAACTTCAACGTCATCTTATCTCATCTTATCTTATTCAACTCTCCAAAAAAAATAAATTAATAAATAAAGAGAGAGAGTTCGCTTTCAAAGTGGAAAAAAAAGTTTTGCAAGAGGAAACATTTGTGAAACAATGTGGACAACATCAGACTCAGGACACTAAAAACTCTCTCCTTTTCTTTCCAAGTGCTTCCACATGCATTCTTCAGAATACACACACATCACATCACATTTTCCATCAAGTCAAATCCAGGTTATTAAAACACAACATGGTTTACAGACTTGTTCAGATTCCTGAGCAGAGCAGACGGTCAAATGTGCTCATGTGTGTGCAAATCAAACACTGTTTTAGATTTCAGTGACTTTTCTTTTTGTGTTTAAAAAAATAAATAAATAAAAATACCTGGCTTGGGCCTCATCCAGGCTCTCATCAGTGATGGCCATGATCTGCTGCAGGATGTCCCCGATGTCCTGCTGCTTCCGGACCGGATCCGGGTCATTCGGGTCGCCCTGACCCAGTCCTCCGAGCCCGGTTAGTCCCGACAGCATGCGGGTCTGATGATCATCCATGATTTAAGATTTACAACAACAAAAAAAACAAGCTCCCAAATTGTTATTTAGTGTTAAATACACGAAGGGAGCTTTAGGATGTAGTTAAGTGTCCGAGTCTGAGATCATGTACCGCGGCTGCGCAAAAAAAAAAGCACGTATTCACCTTTAATACCGTTTAAAACACTAAGTTTTGTTGTTTGTTTGGGTGTTTTTGTTTGTTTTGGTTCGAAAACGTAAACGGAGTGTTGGAAACGTTTCCAAAAAAAAAAGGCAAAGCGTTAAACTAAACAAACAAAAGGAATTAATAAACACTCATCGACAACGTTAAGTAGTCCAGACAGTGAACGCAGCATCATTCGTCGTTGTTTTTTTTTTAATTAATATTAACAAGGTTAAAAAAAAAAGTTAAACAGTGCAGCGTTTAGATTCTGTAGCTACGTATATATATATACACATGTATATGTATAAAAAATAAAATAAAATAAAAACAAAGACGGTTAAGAAATGAAAAGAATAAAAAAAAAAATTTGTTTTGGAGGAAAACGGGGAATAATGAAGCAGCGTTCACTTTCTGCAAACGCGCAACGGTTACGAAGCGTTTAAAAGAAAAATATATAATCAACAATAGTGGAAAAAAATAAACAAAAAAAAAACTAAATACGAGAAAATCACGCAGTACCGCTGAGTTTTCGGTGTATTCCGAGTTCGCTAACGAACAAATCTCACTTCTCTAAGCGCCTTTTCTAGCTTTTTTTTTTTTTTTTTTTTTTTTAGCAAATTAGCTAACTAGCGAACTAGCATTGTAGCCAAAACTAGCCAGCAACACAACAGAAATCATGCAGCTTAGCCGAGACGGAGCAGAGCGCAGCGGGCTAAAGCTAGCGCTGGTGTGTCGTATAATGTTTGCAAACGAAACATTAAAAAAAAAATTAGGTTGAAAATGTAACGCGACCGGCGGTAAACATGCTGAGCTCCATCCAAGCGAAGTGGCCAGTCGGCTGCTTGCCCCGAAAAAAGCCTTTTCGCTCTGCTACACTCGCTCAGCCCTTTCGATGGAGCTGCCAAGGTTGCCAGATTCTTTCTAAGATCCCTCCTAATCCAAAACAGCGGTATTTTCCCAATACAATCGAACTATGAATAAACTACGACTCCCGTAATGTTCTCGAATCCGTTCTGACGACAAAGTGAAATCGATTCCTGTTAAACGCTACGTCTTAATTATGTATTTAAACGGAAATATTTCCCGATGAGTTATGAGCAATCTGGCAACACGTCGTGATGACTACGTCACAACCGAGGTTGGAGTATGTGCTGAAGCCTCTAGGGGCAGAGTGGTCACTCTCATTCACATCCACACTCATCACTAAAGAGTGATTAATAAAAAAACAAAATTTACATGGCACTCCTGACAAATTACAAAGGGGGGAAATCTTCTTAGATCAGCTGCGTCACTTCACATCATTCATTCTGATTTTGCTTTTTATTTATTTTTTCTCCTCCTGACATGACACATGGTTTAAACCCCTAAACTGTGTTAGTGAATGTTGGAATAAAGAACAGGGCAAAATCCTGCATCTTTTGTGATGAAAAGTACCACTGTTTTATCTACAAATGCATCCACATTTAAAATAAATACATTTAATTATTCATAAATAAACTGATGGCATCATACGATATGAAAATAGGCAACAAGAAGAAAAGAGCCAAAAATGAATTTATATTGGTTCCATTTTCTGCACTTTTTTTTTTTTTTTTCTTTTTTTTTTTTTAAATGATTGTTTTCTTCCTCATCATTTCTGGGCCAGAATCAAAAGTAGACTAGAAAATGATGAAGAGGAAAACAAATGAATAAATAAATAAATAAATAAATGAGTGAATGAATAAATAAATAAAAGTGTAAGAAAAACAGAAGAAAACAGATTTAAATAAGATTGTTAAGGTCAAATTTTTATTTATTTTCAAATAATAGTTCTAAGTAAATTATAATAAATGATTTATTCACTCATATTTATTTATTTATTATTATCTATTTTCCCCTTCGATCATTTTCTAGTTAAATGCTTCTCATTTAACTTTTGATTCTGACCCAGAAATTATGATAAACAAAAGTCACTTTAAAATGAATATAAATTGTAGTCATTTTTCTCTCTCTCTCTCTCTCTCTCTCTCTCTCTCTCTCTCTCTCTCTCTCTGTACATATATTTACATATATATACGTATATATAAAGATCAGTCAGAAAGAGTTAAAAAAAATACATTTATTTAAAATAAATTACTATTTATTTCTTTTTGCATCAGACCCATCTTGAAGAAAGCTCTTTTATTATATTTTTGTAAATGTATTTTTTTTAAATAGGAACATTAAAACCAAGATAAATGTGAGACCTTTTGAAAAAAAAAAGACCAATTTTCCCCCTCAAAAGAAATATATTTCTTTTTATAAAAATAAAAATACAAACGCAAGAGTGAGCATGTCTATCAAGACATATTTGTGTCACATTGAATGAAAAAGGAACATCATCTTTTGAATTGAATTGAATTTATTTTCTTTCAACTATTACGATATTTAATATGCATCATTTGTCCATGTGTGTTTCTCTGGATAAAGAGCAAACATGCAGGCTAGATGTCTCAACAGACATGTGTTCTCAGGGCGTACAAACTTTTACACACAGCTGTACAGGTCTGGAGCTAATGGATCTTGATGGATTTCAATCTTGAAATTTTTGGCATCTTTCAGGATAAAGTTCAACTGTTTGGTTCCTACTTGAAACAGAAATATGATCACTTTGATCATTTGGGATGAGAGAAATAAAAAGCAGACAAAAAAAAATCTTAAGAAAATAGAAGGGGGGAAAAAATAGAAGAGAGACTCGAGTTGTGTTTTAGGTTCATCAAAAAAAAATAAAAATGTAAATTCTTGGTGTAAAGACTGAAGAGTAGCACATTTTCTGACCATTTTGATCAGAATACTTTGAAGTTTGCTTTATTCATATGGAAAAATGTTCTGCAAAAGTCCTCAAGATTATACTGTTGAATTCTTTCCAGCTTTATTCGTTCAACGTTCAACACAGAAGACAGTCGTTCTACTCACAGGTGCAGATTAAACCTGAGTGCTCTGCATATTTTTAAGGTTTTTCTGCAGTTTGGTGACATCAAAAAAAAAAAGACAACCATCTTAAAACAAACAAACAAAAACAAAAAAACGAAAGAAGAAAAAGAAAGAAAAACAGCTGGAGGAGCAGAATTATGAGATGATTATAATTCTGCTGGATTATGATGGAAAGGCGAGGCGGTCAGTGTCCGAGCAGGAGAACAGGACAGACCAGGCTGTGGTTTTATGCTGACGCTCGGCACATCTCTCTCCTGCAATCTACGGCTAATCAATCTGAGAAGAGGGGTGAGGATGTGTGTGTGTGTGTGTGAGGGAGAGAGAGAGAGAGAGAGAGAGAGAGAGAGAGTGAATGAACCACGACCTGAACTCATTATCACACAACTGCTCTTAACACACACACACACACACCAGATAAAGTTTGGGTCGTGTTTGCTTAATCTCTCTCTCTCCCTTTCTTCCTGATTAGTTTCTGACTTTTCTCCTCATTGTCATTCCAAGCACTGTTTAAAGTTCTAAGGAAAACTCCAGTTCCAACTCCAACTTTGACATGATCTTAAATGACAGCAGGTGCCCTGGACGTGACGATCACCCTGGAGAATTTCCACACACCTCCCTGTAATGAAGAAAAAAGCACAGAAAAGAGCTCTTCTGTTGAACGTCGTATCAAATCCCTCATCAAAATGTGATTGAAATCTAAATCTGTATGGGCAAAATGTTGTTTTGTGTTACTGCTACAACATAAAACCGTTCCCAGAAGTGTAAAGTAAGAGGAAACTGCTTCCTCAGGGTTCTCTGGTTTCCTCCCACTTCCTAAAAACACTCCTTAGATGACCGACACAAAGTTGCCTGTAGGTTATGAACATGCAATGTGTGTATGGTGCCCTGTGATGAACAGCCATGTGCTCCCAGGATACACTCCAGAATCACTACAACAATAACAAGTATGACTGTGCTAACCGGGGTAACTACAATAACCAGGATAAAATAGGATAACCGGTATAACCACGATATGTAGGATTACTTGGATGACCAGGATAACTAGTATAACTGGGGTAACAAGGATTATCAGGATAAAGTAGGATAAGCAGGATGACTTGGATAACCAGTATATCTAAGATAACTGGGGTAACTACAATAACCAGGATAAAGTAGGATGACTGGTATAACCATGATAAGCAGGATGACTTAGATAACCAGTATATCTAAGATAACCGGGGTAACTACAATAACCAGGATAAAGTAGGTTAACTGGTATAACCATGATATGTAGGATTACTTGGATAACCAGGATAACTAGTATCACTGGGGTAACAAGGATTATCAGGATAAATTAGGATAACTGGTATAACCACGATATGTAGAATTACTTGGATGACCAGGATAACTAGTATAACTGGGGTAACAAGGATTATCAGGATAATTAGGATAAGCAGGATGACTTGGATAACCAATATATCTAAGATAACTGGGGTAACTACAATAACCAGGATAAAGTAAGATAACCAGTATAAACATGATATGTAGGATTACTTGAATAACCAGGATAACTAGTATAAGTAGGATAACCAGGATAATTAAGATAACTGGGGTAACTACAATAACCAGGATAAGCAGGATAACCAGTATAACCACGATAGGTAGGATGACTGTGACTGGGATAACCAAGATAACTAGTATAACCAGAATAACTAAGATAACTGGGGTAACTAGGATTATTAGGGTAAGCAGGATAACCAGAATAAGCGTCTGTTAGAAATGTCTTTAAAGTGAGCAGATATTATTTTTATTTAATTTCTCAGTGCAGTGAAATGTTTGGCCGACTCTAATCCTGGTTGATCAGACACACGTTAGACTGAGATCGGACTGAGATCGGACTGAAAAGCACTGGACTGTTCCTTTAAATCTTTACCAAATACACAAACGGGAAATATGTGAACAGATCTGATCTTCTGTTCGCTGCCTTTCTAAGTGAAGAGTATCTGTCACCTCCAGAAAATAGGCTTGGTGTTGTTTTTACATCCCGGTCGGAATTAGACGTCCTGGTTCACTGTTCGAGGCAGATGCGCTTTCGGCCTCATTTTCATCTAAATAAGAATCGATCTCTAGCTGCGTGCTTCCCCCAGTGCAGGCAACGCGGGGGACTTAACCTCTTTCCCCTCTCACACTCATACACTCACTCACACACACATACACACACACACACATACACACACTCACGCGCAAACACACTCACACACACACATACACACAAACACACTCACGCGCAAACACACTCACACACACACATACACACAAACACTCACGCGCAAACACACTCACACACACACATACACACAAACACACTCACGCGCAAACACACACACACACATACACACACACACATACTCACACACACACATATACACACACACACACACTCACTCACACACACATACACACACACACACACATATACACACTCACACACACACACACACTCACGCGCAAACACACTCACACACACATACACACACACACACACACACACACACACACACACACATACTCACACACACACATATACACACACACACACACACATATACACACTCACACACACACATACACTTAACCACACACACAAACACACTCACGCGCAAACACACACACATACACACTCACGCGCAAACACACTCACTCACTCACTCACACACACATACACACGCAAACACACACACGTACACACACTCACTCACACACACACACATACTCACACTTAACCACACACACACATATACACACTCTCACATACACAAACACACACTCAGTGTTAGCCTTTCTATCCTTCTGAGGACCTTTCTTTGACATAATTATTCAAGCAGCTAATTAAACCCTAACCTTAAACCCTGAAGCCAATAAGAAACATTTTGGCCTTTTTAATAATAAAAAACATCTTTTTTTTTAGCTCATAAGGACCGAAAAATTGTCTCTTTAAGGTCATAACGGTCAGATCTTTGCGAAAACATTTGGTCCCTACCATGATATAAAAACACCCCCCATACGCACACACACACCTCCTCTCTCTCACACACACTACGCATATCAAACACTTATCAACACCAACATCCAGATATCAGCTCCGCAGATAAACCCTTTGCTGAGAGAGCTGTGGTCTAAAGAAGTCATCAAAACTATGGGTGTTGTTTGTTTATATTTATACACACACACACACACACACCATGTGCCAGGTCAACATTATTGGCACGAGTAGCTTGGAGGACACACGAACATCCTTTCCTTCTTCCATGATGACCAGCTGTGACGTCTGACTGCATCATTTCTCTCTCTCGACAGAGAGAGAGAAAAAGAGATGGAGCGAGAGAAAGAGAACATAAGAGAAGATGTGAATGAGAAGCTTGGTAGTGCAGGGTAGGAGGGGGTAAGAGGGGGTTGGTGTGGTGTAGTTTCGGGGTGCAATGTGGGGGGAGGAGGAGAAACATTCAAACTCATGATGCTCTTGAGACAGAAAACAAGATTCACCAAAACAAACAAACAAATAAAAAAACGACGGACAGGAGATAAACATTCACAGATATTCACTCGACTGTGTGACTGAACCATAGTTTATTTCTGAATGTTAGAAAGCAGCGTTTAACAAAACAAGAAACAAATCAGCAGCTCAAAACACACATCATTAA
The DNA here is from genome assembly GCF_030014155.1 of Tachysurus vachellii. NCBI lineage: Eukaryota > Metazoa > Chordata > Actinopteri > Siluriformes > Bagridae > Tachysurus > Tachysurus vachellii. The sequence continues at coordinate 15,325,396 of NC_083480.1, forward strand.
CACACAACACGAATGGATGCTATAAAAGAAGCCAAAACTATTTCTTTATTTTTATTCAGTAATGCACATCATTATTTACACGTGCTGGCTGGAGACCGGATCCGACTGAGCAGCTTGAAGGTTACAAGTCTTGTTCAAGAACCCGTGGTGCTGCTGGGATTTGACCTCATGACCTCCAGATCAATAACCCAAACCCCCTTAACCGGGGTGTCACCATTTCCACACTCAATCTGTCTGAACTCTCACAGACTCTCAATCCTAATCCTGGATATTTGTTATCTTTCTCTTCTCTCCAACACGTCTGATTCATGAGTAGGGAACTGAACTGAACACGGAAGTAGGCAGGACATTATGGATGAAATTATGGATGAAATCTATCACAGTCTTTTTTTTTTTTTTTTTTACAGCAGATTAAATGATGATCCGCTAATGATAGACCTTTGATTAATGAAAACACCAATCAATCTGATCCTGGCTCAGGGGAAAAGAAACGCTCAAGGATTTTTTTCCTACACGTTTTAATCCATGGCTTCTATCGTATTCGTAGGCGTCATGTTAGTTTCCTGGCGTGCTGTACCTGTACCCGTACCAAACACACTCACTCACACACACATACACGCTCACGCCCAAACACTCTCACTCACACACACAAACAAACAAACACACTCACTCACACACACACACTCACCAACACACACACACACACTCACTCTCACACACACACTCACCAACACACACACACACACTCACTCACACACACATGCACACTCACACGTAAACACACTCACTCACACACACACTCACGCGTAAACACACACTCACTCACACACACACACACTCACTCACACACACACTCACGCCCAAACACTCTCACTCACACACACACACAAACACACTCACTCACACACATACACACTCACGCGTAAACACACACACTCACTCACACACACACAAACACACTCACTCACACACATACACACTCACGCCCAAACACTCTCACTCACACACCCAAACACTCTCTCACACACACATACACAATCACGCGTAAACACACTCACTCACACACATAAACAAACACACTCACTCAATCACACACAAACACACACGCACAAACACACACACTCATGCACACATGTTCATGTTTTAATCCATGGCTTCTATCGTATTCATAAGCGTCATGTTAGTTTCCTGGCGTGCTGTACCTGTACTTGTACTTGTAAGCATACTTGTACTTGTACTTGTACCGGTAGCAGCACATTCTGACGAACACAACACACGCGTTTGCAGCCCTGGTCCTAAGAACCCCTGTGTCCTGAACATGTATGATTTATAATAGAGTTTCCTGACATTAGGGTTTTTTTGTTGTTGTTGTTTTTAAGATTAGATAAAAACAGAAAAGTGTGTTTTTTTCTTCCAGGGCCAGGGTTGAGGACCTTTACTGTACAAAAACGAATGGGGGGGAAAAAAAAGAAGGAAAAAAAACGTCAAGCAGTTTAATATCATGGTAAAAATCTAATTATTTCAGTATCTCATCCAAAACCTACAGTATGGGAACTCGGATAAACAAGTCACATGAAATATGGATTTGTATCGTTTGGTTATAAATGAAACACACTGCCATCTAGTGGCCAAATCAGGCTGAAGCGTATTCATTAAAAATGCCGCTGCAATTTATCTCTGGTAATGATTACCTGCTGTTATAATGAGTATATAATTATGTAACACATTTAGGAAACAGATGACACTGGCAATGATGCTCCATTTTAAACAGCAAAGCCTTCAGCTCTCAACGTGACACCTTTAAAATGATTTAACTACAGAGTCGAGAGAAAAGAAACAGACACACGGAGAACAGGCAACGGCCGGATAATACGCTGACACGATACCGATACCATGATGCGACTACGGTATATAACAGCGTTCTGAGTATCGTGAGTGTCACTGAACAAGAAGAGCTAATGGGACTAAAAGTATTTACAGGTTACATGATGTTTAGTTTGCGCTTAATTAATTAACAAAAATAGTTTGGGAGATTATCTGCGTGTCGTAAGCGTACTCGTCGTCCCGGTAACGCAGACGGGTCGTAGAAACCAACGTCGTGGAAACCGTAACTAAGATGAAGTAGCAGACTGAGGGAGGTTAAGGAGAGTCTTCACTGGGGATGATGGGAGATCCTGGAATCCAGCGCTGTGAGCTGTGGGTTTTTAAAAAAAAAAAAAAAAAGACAAGACAGTATTGATAATAAAATCAGAGAAAATCTTCTGAACAGAGTCAAATTAAGTCTACACCACATCACAAGATACACCGAGTACAAAACGATTAAAATTATGTTTTTAAATAGTCCCGATTCCTTCTAAAAGCAAAACTAAGCACTTTAGTAAACTCCGCAAACAGAAACTCGGCCGTGCTATATATTTTTTTATTGTTTTACGTTCCAGATTTAAAGTAAAGGAGGACTGTATCACAGGACTGTTTTATTAGACCAGCAACAAACGTATCTAAAAGAAAACGCTGCTAACGGATCGGAGCCGACAGATGCTTGTAAAACGTTTAGCTGTTTCGTTCGGTGACGTTAAACAACGCAAATTCTCTCTTAAAGCTTCACGTTGTTGTCGCGATTAGCATCGCGGGCCCAGAAAACTCTCACCTCACGTTCAAAAAGATTTTAGAAAATCCAAAATCCACATCCACATCACGAATCAGAGCTTTCGTTGGGTTTGAAGGAGACACGAAAGGTCTTTTGAACATTAATTCTCACAGATGTAGAAATCAGTCTAATTTATTTATCTACTTTGTGAGATTCTCTTATGACCCTCACTCGCTTCTATTCTACATAAACATCACATTCACAATGTCTTTAACCCCCCCCCCCCCCCATCACAATAGCTTAATTCTTTATTATGTTTTAATCTGGTTAAACAGTTAGACTGTAATGACCGTGACTCTATCGCTCAACACCACGATGTGACTCTTTATTGTGGATATTTTTAATAACGTACGTTTTTTTTAATGCTAGTTTAAAGGAATGATATTTATAACATGAGTCTTATAACATGAGGTGATAAAATAAAATCGTTGAGGGTTTTTTTATTCTAACAGGAAGTTAAAAAAAAAAAAAAAACATTAACGACGAATCCCTCACCTAATCGTGAGCTGGTCTCCTTCACCAGTAACTGCGAATCCTTCTGGAAGGACAGGAGTGCCTTCATCATCATGCACTGAGACTCCAACTACAAACACAACCACATGGAGAGTCAGGATTTGTTCAGGGTAAAGTTCCCATGACGATTAAAACAAACACAACAAAAATAAACAAACACACAAAACTCTATGAGAAGTGGGACAGTTTATTTTTCTTTCTCCATCTCTCTCTCAAGACAAACAGATAGACAGACAGACAAAGCTGGGACAGTATAACCACGTGTATACAAAACATCTGTTCTGAGTAGAAGACGTCCTCAAATCCCCAATGGGAAACGCCACAGAAAGTGGATGAGAACAGTAGAGCTAAGATCCAGAGGGACTGAAACAGCTGCTGACAAACCAAACAGACGTAGTGCTGGTAGACGATTAGCAGAAGACGGAGGTTATGCTAGATGTGGCAATCGCCAGCCGGCATCAACATCAGCATCGGCAAGAACGAGCATAAGATGATCAAGGAGAGGTACCAGGGGCTAAAGGAACAACTGGAACAGATGTGGAAGGTGAAGTTCAATGTGGTCCCAGGGGTAACAGGAGCATTAATGGCTGTGACCCCTGAAGTATTAGAGCGACTGCTGGAGACACCGGGTACAACATCTGAGGGCTCTGTGCAGAAGAGTGCGGTCCTGGGAACAGCCAGGATACTGAACAGAACCCTCAAAGTCCCAGGAGAACACGAGCTTGAGGTAGACACCCCCACATCCCCCAACACAGTGTGTGTGTGTGTGTATAAATATAAATGATCAGTGAATGATGATTCATTAGATGATGATTCACAAGGATGTTGTGTTGCCAAGATGCTCCGTATCTCCTCTGTTGAATCCGTACAGTTTATGTTTAAGGTGACGCTGGTGTCGTCGTCGTCATCACTGTGCGTGTGTGTGTGAGTGTGTGTGAGTTTGTGTGTGTGTGTTCTCACCACCAGATCCATAGTGTGGAGGACTCTCTGTTGTCTCTGCAGCACCGTGTTGTAATCGGGTTTATTCAGGATCAGTTTGCACTGAGAGGACCGAGCGACGCAGGACGGGTCCAGACTCACACCTCTCTCCTGTCCTTCCTCCACTCTTCTGCACAAAGCAATTGTAACAGGATTAAAAAGGGAATGGATTTATATGCATTGTGTGTGTACGTGTGTGTGTGTGTGTGTGTGTTCACACTCACTTGGCCAGCTCCTCCGCTCTGGAGCGATGTTTATTTAGGAGTGATTCCCAGGACAAACTCTCAGCCTGCAACCTTAAACATTTATTGAATAACATTAATAAAATCAGTGAATAAGATCAGAGTTGACATTAAATATGATGGATACGATCATGGCACAGAGTACCGGTCTGATACGGTCATCATTTACCTGGCAAAAAAAATAGACTAAAAAAAATGCAGTTTTTTCATCTAACTTAAGGATTGTAACAATACACTGATGCCTACGACTTTGACTCGTATCTCGTGACCAGCAGGTGTTCAGAAGCTGCTCACGTTCCCTTAAGCTTCGAGTCAACAAAACGCCAAAGCGTTGTGAATAATTTGGTCTATCAAAAAATCTAATTCTCATCATTTTAAATACTAATAATTCACTAATGTGTGTTTGTGTGTTAGTTCATTAGCAGTGGAATTGTACAGAACCTGTTTGTGTATTTATATGCGGGATAATTTGAGCTTATTGACGTGTAACAACATCATTAATGTGAAGAATTGTTTTCGGTACTTCTGACGTTTTTTATTTATCTTTTCGTCATTTTTACTTCAATTTCTTTGACTTGTATCAACATTTCGTTGGGGAAAATTGTGCGACTGCGACGGAAAAACGTGGAGAACAAAACAAAACAAAAAAAAAAAAAACAATGGAAAAATAAAGAGCAAACCGCTCCGTTAACATCTGATCGGTGCTGAACGACAGACGGCTGGTGTTCGCAATAATGAACAGATGATGAAGAGAATAAAAAAGAAAGAAAGGACAGTGATGTATTTCATGACTAAACATGAGTATAACTAAGCTGGTAGATGTTTCTGCAGTATTTGATTGTATAATATTTACTGTTGTGGTGTGATCTTACCTGTTCAGGTTCTCCTTCGCACGCTCGATGGCTTTCTGGATAGCAGGATCGCTGTAGAGAAACAGACACACAAGAAGAAGAAGAAGAAGAAGCAGCCTTTATTTGGTCGCACGTTTGAGTGTGAATTCAGGTTCATACACAGGCTTTAATATAAAATGGAGCACTTTAAAGGAGACACACTACAAGACATTTCTTTAACTAGATCTGTTCGTTTTTTTAAATCTAACGCAAACATGGTTTCTTCACCCCACAGAGAAACACTTAATACAAAGTGTTATGAACATCGTGTGTGATTACTAACATCACTGTTACCTGCTGGTGCTGGAGAACGACAGCGGACCTTCCTCACTGATGGTTTTAGCCGTACTGGCCCACTCAGTCTGCAGGGAGTCGACTACAGAAACAAACAAACAAACAAACACATGAAACTGAATTAAATGCACAAAACCGCGACAACGCCAACGATTCAATACGGTTTTATTTGTACAGCACTTTTAACAACGGACGTCGTCTCGAAGCAGCTTTACAGAACGTTAAAAAATATGACACAAGATACAAAAAAATAATATTAGTCTTCTATTTAATCGTGTTTGTATTTCTCCTCAATGAGCGAGCCTGAGGTGACCTACAACAACAGGGGAAGTGGGCAATAAATTACACAAGCAATAAAACAACTGGGAGTGTGTTAAAGTGTTAAAGAAAAATCCTCAACAACAGGATGGAGTGAGGAAAAAATCTAATAATTGGATAAATGTTATTAAAAAAGGAATAAACCTTGGCGTGGGATCAGTGTCTCCGCTGCATGTATTAAAGACCGGTATGTACATTTTATCCGATTAGAGTTACATTTAGAAATCGGAAAAGCACAAACTCGTCTGAGACTGGAGTCTCCTTCCGTTAATGTGACGTAAATGCCTACTAACCGCATCGACGGGGTTTTATATACGAGTGCATATGAGACGATAAAATGATCAAAACCCAGTCGAAGCTGTAACCAGAGATGGGGGACTCGAGTCATATGACTTGACTCGAGTCAGACTTAAGTCGCATATTTGAGACTTGCTTGACAAATATTAAAAAAAAAAAAGACTCGGTTTGACTTTGACTTGACATTCAAGACTTGAGACTTGACTCGGACTTGAGTTAAATGACTCAGAGATGGGGGACTCGACTTGACTCGAGTCAGACTTAAGTCGCAAATTTGAGACTTGCTTGACAAATATTAAAAAAAGACTCGACTCGACTTTGACTTGACATTCACGACTTGAGACTTACTTGTGACTTGCACATGTGTGACTTACTCCCACCTCTGGCTGTTACCATAGAAACGCTAACCTGTTAGACTGGGCACATTAATACGAAGCTGCGTCGCTTAATCTATTCGTCAACACCTTCTTTCTTAACGATCTGAATGGCGAATCGGTCAGGGCTGTGGTAGGTCAAGTCAAACAGTTAGTACAGTTAGTACTCAAGGCAGAACTAAACACGCTGCTGATGTTTGCTACACCATCTGGAAGAAATCACCGTGTTGGGTAACCACATGACATCATTCGTAAACATAAATAATCAAGTACCTTGGGTTTGAAATGCCTCCAAATCAGCACCGGGGATGGTACGCAGTGTGTTTCGAAGCCTCTTCACTGTAACCTACACACATACATGAAACGGGAAAGAGAAATATTAGACGACTTCACACTTGGTCATGTGTTTGTGTAAAGATATTTCAGTAGCGTTTACAAAAGAGACGAGAAACTTCATATTCCAGGTTTGCGTCAGCTGATGAATTACTGTGTTTCAATAAGGAAAAGTTTTTATCAGAAGATAATTATCTGTTGTCCTCTAATGACAATTAGAAGAATTTCAATTCTCTATGTATGTACTGTACATGTGGAAGAGTTGACAATAAAGAAAACTTGAACTTGAGTCTCGTTAGACAGTCTCAGTTGTGTTTGACTCTTTAAAACGCCGAAGCTCAAAGCCGTGATCCTGACGTGACGTTTAAATCCAGATCGGTGACCTCATGCGGCCTTTTAAATTCACAAGTCTAAATCACCTGCATTGCAGCTTCCATGAGTTTCTCCAGCCTCTCTTCATCACTCAGGTCCAGACTGATGGATTTACACAGAGCTGAAGAGAACAGTGAGAAAAGTAAAGAAGATAAGATTACACTACAGATTACGCTATCAGTCGGCGGTGTTGTCTTCAAAGTCTGAGATAATCTCCTGTTTACATATGACTGAGTGACGCTGTCGCTCTCTGCATACATAATGTGAAGAAAAGAACCATGTGGACTCACACTGGGAGGTGCTGGGGAGGGACGGGAGAGACGCCCTGCCTCGAGTCGACCTCCTCCAGGATTTTCTCCGGGAGCGAGGGCTGAGATCAGGAGCAGCACAGGCTTCAGTCATCGTCTCTGTCTGCACGACGTCAGCGTGAGCTGCTGAATCTCCGTCTTCCGGCTGGTTCTCTTCTGAAACAGCGACGACCGCAGGGGGAGATGAAGTGCGAGGAGACTTGGGTGAAGGTTCTGGACTCTGGGTTCTGTCTAACTGTCTTTTGGTCCCTTGTGAAACGTCCTCTGACCCCTAGATCGGGGGGAAAAAGAAATTACGCTAAAGCACAGTATATATGTATATCTTGATTATCTAGATTAACTCTATGGTTACGAACATAACAGTTTATATTACAGTCTACAAATTTTTTAATTTATTTAATTTTATTTATTTAATTTTATTATTTAAATTTATTTTATTTATTTAAAGTTATTTGGGGTGAGTTTTTTTTTCTTTTCTCAGCCCAACAGTGTAATATAGACACTGTATTCAGTTAATGGTATTATGGGAGGTGATGAGGGTCACAAGCACAGTACAATTCATTTATAATAAATTAAATGAACATTAATAAAACAGAACACAAGATAACCTTATTTTGTTAAACACAAGGATGAGTAAAATTTGAGCAACGGACAAAGAACATTAAGATATAATAAATATCATAAGAAATATTATGTTTGTCTGTTTTTAATGTAAAACTGACTATTTGCTGAGGCAAATAATCTGATCATTTGGTGTTACTAATCTGGAGAAAAGAAATAAATTAAAAAATATTGGGCAGGGCTACAGCTCACATCACACCATTGTTTGTTCCCAGCAACTAATCAGTGATGATCACTGTTCCCCAGCTTCAAAACGACCAATCGCCGACGAAGGCTGTCCCAAGACCACCAAATCGCCGACGAAGACTGTTCCAAAACGACCAATTGCTGATCAGACTGTTCCAAAACGACCAATCGCTGATCAGACTGTTCCAAAACAACCAATCGCTGATCAGACTGTTCCAAAACGACCAATTGCTGATCAGACTGTTCCAAAACAACCAATCGCTGACGTAGACTGTTCGAAAACAACCAATCGCTGACGTACTGTTCCAAAACGACCAATGGCTGATGTAGACTGTTCCAAAACGACCGATCGCTGATCAGACTGTTCCAAAACGACCAATCACTGACGTAGACTGTTCCAAAACGACCAATCACTGACGTAGACTGTTCCAAAACGACCAATCACTGACGTAGACTGTTCCAAAACGACCAATCACTGACGTAGACTGTTCCAAAACGACCAATCACTGACGTAGACTGTTCCAAAACGACCAATCACTGACGTAGACTGTTCCAAAACGACCAATCACTGACGTAGACTGTTCCAAAACGACCAATCACTGACGTAGACTGTTCCAAAACGACCAATCACTGACCAGACTGATCCAACACGACCAATCGCTGACCAGACTGATCCAACACGACCAATCGCTGACCAGACTGATCCAACACGACCAATCGCTGACCAGACTGATCCAACACGACCAATCGCTGACCAGACTGATCCAACACGACCAATCGCTGACCAGACTGATCCAAAACGACCAATCGCTGACCAGACTGATCCAACACGACCAATCGCTGACCAGACTGATCCAAAACGACCAATCGCTGACCAGACTGATCCAACACGACCAATCGCTGACCAGACTGATCCAACACGACCAATCGCTGACCAGACTGATCCAACACGACCAATCGCTGACCAGACTGATCCAACACGACCAATCGCTGACCAGACTGATCCAAAACGACCAATCGCTGATCAGACTGATCCAACACGACCAATCGCTGACCAGACTGATCCAACACGACCAATCGCTGACCAGACTGACCTGACTCACATTATTATTTACTATTAGAACCCTATTCCGCATTATAACTCTTCAGAAAATCTTCATATGTAATTCGATCAGTATGTAAATGAGGATGACGTCATACGGAGTTAATACAATTCATTAACAAATCGACAAGTGATTGTCAGACGAATTAAACCACATACCGAGTGAAACCCGTCGTCTCTGTGGGACCTGTGGGGACGACAGAAGACGTTAAAACTAGTTTCCGAGAGAATAACGTACTTATTTATTTACGTGGTCTGACAAACATATTCGATAGGTTTAAATAAACGTGCTAGAATTAACAGAACGTCTGGGAATAAAAAAATAAATAAATAAAATGAATGTGACTGAAATGTGAACATCTCAAACCTCTCAATTTGTTGTTCCGCCATTTTTCTTTCGCGCGCTGTCAATAACAAACGCCTTCTTTCTTCTTCGCTGTCGTTTTTTGCCTCTTGGCGGGCGACACGTTGAGTTACAGTGTATTACCGCCACCTACTGGACTGGAAGGACGAGTAGAAAAATGCAAAAAAAAAAGTTTACAAATGTGAACTGTGCAATTGTAATTGTTTGTAGTCGTTTATTTAGCAATACATTTATATTATATTCTGACCTGAAATAAATAAACTTCTCTGCATCGTTTCATTGTAAAATTCCCAATTAATCATTTGTAAAAACTCACATTTTCATTAATGCATTTAGCACAGGCCCTTATCCCTTATCCAGTACAGCATACAGGTCAAGTCAAGTCAAGTCAAGAAGCTTTTATTGTCATTTCAACCATATATAGCTGTGCAGTACACGGTGAAATGAGACGACGTTTCTCCAGGATCATGGTGCTACATAAAACAAAGACAGAGCTATTAAGGACATAGTAAGATACATAACGTGCATGTGTGCAACTTGGTGTACACAGTGTGAGACAAGACAAACAAGGCAGACATGACAGTGCAGAACATAACAAACAAGACAGACAAGACAGAGCAGGACAAGACAAACAAGCCAGACAAGACAGTGCAGAACATAACAAACAAGACAGACAAGAAAGTACAGGACAAGACAAACAAGCCAAACAAGACAGAGCAGGACAAGACAAACAAGCCAGACAAGACAGTGCAGGACAAGACAAACAAGGCAGACAAGACAGTGCAGAACATAACAAACAAGACCGACAAGAAAGTACAGGACAAGACAAACAATGCAGACATGACAGTGCAGGACAAGACAAACAATGCAGACATGACAGTGCAGGACAAGACAAACAAGGCAGACAAGACAGTGTAGGACAAGACAAACAAGGCAGACAAGACAGAGCAGGACAAGACAAACAAGGCAGACAAGACAGAGCAGGACAAGACAAACAAGGCAGACAAGACAGTGCAGGACAAGACAAACAAGGCAGACAAGACAGTGCAGGACAAGACAAACAAGGCAGACAAGACAGTGCAGAACATAACAAACAAGACAGACAAGACAGTGCAGGACAAGACAAACAAGCCAGACAAGACAGTGCAGGACAAGACAAACAAGCCAGACAAGACAGTGCAGGACAAGACAAATAAGACAGACAAGACATTGCAGAACATAACAAACAAGACAGACAATACAGCGCAGGACAAGACAGAGCAGGACAAGACAAACAAGCCAGACAAGACAGTGCAGGACAAGACAAACAAGGCAGACAAGACAGTGCAGGACAAGACAAACAAGGCAGATATGACAGTGCAGGACAAGAAAACAAGGCAGACAAGACAGTGCAGGACAAGACAAACAAGGCAGACAAGACAGTGCAGGACAAGACAAACAAGGCAGACAAGACAGTGCAGAACATAACCAACAAGGCAGACAAGACAGTGCAGGACAAGGCAGACAAGACAGTGCAGAACATAACAAACAAGCCAGACAAGACAGAGCAGGACAAGACAAACAAGGCAGACATGACAGTGCAGGACAAGACAAACAAGGTAGACAAGAAAGTGCAGGACAAGACAAACAAGGCAGACAAGACAGTGCAGAACATAACCAACAAGGCAGACAAGACAGTGCAGGACAAGACAAACAAGGCAGACAAGACAGTGCAGAACATAACAAACAAGCCAGACAAGACAGAGCAGGACAAGACAAACAAGGCAGACATGACAGTGCAGGACAAGACAAACAAGGTAGACAAGAAAGTGCAGGACAAGACAAACAAGGCAGACAAGACAGTGCAGGACAAGACAAACAAGGCAGACAAGACAGTGCAGGACAAGACAAACAAGGTAGACAAGACAGAGCAGGACAAGACAAACAAGGCAGACAAGACAGAGCAGGACAAGACAAACAAGACAGACATGACAGTGCAGGACAAGACAAACAAGCCAGACATGACAGTGCAGGACAAGACAAACAAGCCAGACATGACAGTGCAGGACAAGACAAACAAGCCAGACAAGACAGTGCAGGACAAGACAAAGAAGGCAGACAAGACATTGCAGAACATAACAAACAAGACAGACAAGACAGTGCAGGACAAGACAAACAAGCCAGACAAGACAGTGCAGGACAAGACAAACAAGGCAGACAAGACAGTGCAGAACATAACAAACAAGACAGACAATACAGGAGAGGACAAGACAGAGCAGGACAAGACAAACAAGGCAGACATGACAGTGCAGAACATAACAAACAAGACAGACAAGACAGTGCAGTACAAGACAAACAAGGCAGATATGACAGTGCAGGACAAGACAAACAAGGCAGACAAGACAGTGCAGGACAAGACAAACAAGGCAGATATGACAGTGCAGGACAAGACAAACAAGGCAGACAAGACATTGCAAGACAAGACAAACAAGGCAGACAAGACAGTGTAGAACATAACAAACAAGCCAGACAAGACAGTGCAGGACAAGACAAACAAGCCAGACAAGACAGTGCAGGACAAGACAAACAAGGCAGACAAGACAGTGCAGGACAAGACAAACAAGGCAGACAAGACAGTGTAGAACATAACAAACAAGGCAGACAAGACAGTGCAGTACAAGACAAACAAGGCAGACAAGACAGTGCAGAACAAGACAAACAAGGCAGACAAGACAGTGCAGAACATAACAAACAAGCCAGACAAGACAGAGCAGGACAAGACAAACAAGGCAGACATGACAGTGCAGGACAAGACAAACAAGGTAGACAAGAAAGTGCAGGACAAGACAAACAAGGCAGACAAGACAGTGCAGAACAAGACAAACAAGGCAGACAAGACAGTGCAGGACAAGACAAACAAGGTAGACAAGAAAGTGCAGGACAAGACAAACAAGGCAGACAAGACAGTGCAGGACAAGACAAACAAGGCAGACAAGACAGTGCAGAACATAACAAACAAGCCAGACAAGACAGAGCAGGACAAGACAAACAAGGCAGACATGACAGTGCAGGACAAGACAAACAAGGCAGACAAGACAGTGCAGGACACGACAAACAAGGCAGACAAGACAGTGTAGAACATAACAAACAAGGCAGACAAGACAGTGCAGGACACGACAAACAAGGCAGACAAGACAGTGCAGGACAAGACAAACAAGGCAGACAAGACAGTGCAGGACACGACAAACAAGGCAGACAAGACAGTGCAGGACAAGACAAACAAGGCAGACAAGACAGTGCAGGACAAGACAAACAAGGCAGACAAGACAGTGCAGGACAAGACAAACAAGGCAGACAAGACAGTGCAGGACAAGACAAACAAGGCAGACAAGACAGTGCAGGACAAGACAAACAAGGCAGACAAGACAGAGCAGGACAAGACAAACAAGGCAGACAAGACAGTGTAGGACAACAGACAGTGCAAACAAAAAATTACAAGACAATACACAAAAGACAGTAAACAGAAACAGCACAGACCAGTGTAAACACTGTATGTTCAAACAATATTGCATAAATACTAGAATGAACACAGTGTTATAGCAGCAGTTTTAAAGGATTGTGCAAAACAGCAAACGACTGAAACGTGAGACAGCATGTGCAAAGAGCAAAAAGTGTGCAAAAACAGCATGTAAACAGGTTGATGGATGTATATTGGAAGTGTGTGTATTTGGTGCTTTGTGGTTTCCATTAAATAAACCACATTCCCAAGCTAAAAATACCATCAAGCTAAATTCCTTAAGATAATGATAGATGAACAAATTAATTATTTAAGTGTATCTTGGATTGTCATTGTAACCAGGCAGGGGATCAACAATAAACAAAACAGATGTGACGGTGATGAGTGAAAACCGCTGGGATGACGTTCATGATCTTATTCGTCTTCCTGAGTTTATGCAATAAAATCATTTATATTACTGTCTCTGGCTGTTCACAACAAACACAGATACACAATGTATGTTTGCTAATGATGATAACGTGTTCTACACAATCCAGTTAGGGGGCCAAGCACTCAGGGTTTGAAAAGTTCGCCTACTTATACCACACACTAAAAATATGTTCTTTGTTTGTGGAGAAATATTACATACATTTGGGTGTAAAATATGATAGACATATAAGAGAATATACGTAGTAACCCATTAAGAATGTAATGAGGATAAATAGAATGCATACAAAACTCTACTGTGTACAAACTTTTAGTCAGTAGTTCAAAATGGTTTGCGTGAGTGTATATGTGTATGTGTGTATATACACACCCTTCCTATTATTATTATTATTATTATTATTATTACTATTATTAACTGTCCAAGCACTGTGTTGAAGTCAGGGATGTCAAGTGTCACGCATTGAGAGTGACAGTCACGCATTTGGGTCTTTTGTCACGTTCTCCCGCCACACATCATATTTCTCATGCAGAAAAACTTTTTGACTATTTATCATATATTTAATAAGCCGCAGCGCCCAAAATTTATCAGTCCACACCGCTGTCTCTATGGACCCGGGCAGGAATCAAGCGCGTCACCTGGAGCTCTTAGTCAAGTCTGACGCTGATAAGCTGATATTTTTGATGGTCGGTTTGAACAAAACCTCAACACAAAACAGCTTGTCTCTGGACGGGACATTGTCCTCAATCATGACCCTAAAAATGTCTGGGCTTGAGCCGAACTGTTTTAAACGGGAGCAACATTACAAATGATAAAGGAGTCCAGAAAGGTAACAAACACTTACAATAAACAACACCAGTCATAATCTCTCTCTCTCTCTCTCTCTCTCTCACACACACACACACACACACACACACACACACAAATTAATAAATGGAAATCGAACAAATACTTTGTATTTGGTTAAAATGTGGTCAGTGATCCTGGTGAAACACAGTTTTTTTGTTTTTAGGGGGTCTGCTGGGGGGTTGGAAATGTCACTCGACCTGTCTTCAAAACTTGAGAGCCCTGAAGGCATTGTTAGATGTCTTTTATTAGGGGCCCAAGCACCAGTTACTTGCAACCTTCTTGTCGACATTAGAATATTTCTCTTATTTTTCTCTAGTAAAACTGACCTACAGACCAAACCGTAGCTGTTACACACAGGAAAGTTGATCAGTAAGTAGCACTTCCTGCTGATACGCAGGGATATGACATAAGTCTGAGGCATCTGATGATGGCTCTATAGGGCAATGTTTTACTTCTTTGTCTATGTCTTATCTTCTATATCATCAAAGAAAATGTAAAATTCTTTTATTGCCAGGTTCTCTGGGTTCTGGTGTAAAAAAAAACAAAACAAAACAAAACAAACAAACAGCATATAACCCATTATTATGGAGTTCATTTCCATTATAAAATGTTAAACAAATTATCATAAAAATACCCTTTATTGTAGCGGTATGTTAACAGTACAGCCGTCAAAATGCACGAGTTATCACAAGTATCTTCTCTTCTATTTCTATAATGGGCCGTGTGTTTAAATTCTATAAGTGTTTCCTCTTTATTTGTTCATTCCTGTCCCAATCGTCCCATAAGACTAGGTTGCGTCTGTAGAAGTGTACAGTATTATGCAGATTTATAGCATTTTCTATATATAAATGACTCCGATTCGATTAGAAAGAAGTGACACAACACAGTTTAAGAGTTTTGGTCTTTTTATAATTTTGACATGTCTTTTTACAAAATCAAAGCAAAAAATTAAACACTCTGCAGTTCTATTAACAGAATGGCCCTGTCAGCTGCGCGACTCACACGCATCCAACACACACACACATGGGCATACATATACATACACACGCACTTGGTCCACACAATACTGTTATCGTCTTGGCCTTTCAGCATCGGGAAGAAGGATGTTAAAACGGATGGAAGGGGTACAAATAACCGGAAAGGATGAAAGCAAAAAGCAAAAAAAAAAAAAAAAAAAACCAGAGAGAAAGAGCAGAAAGACTGAGAACACTTGGGGTGTGTCCAGTATTGCCTGGCGAGTCCATCACCGCTCCTTTATGAGTGTGTGTCACAGGGCCGATTTCACTCCCCCCCTCTGGCTTACAGTCTGAGTTCAGGGGCAGCAGCTGCTTTGGCCTCTGACAGTTAGGGCTCAGTTCAGTTGGGTAACCGCAGGGTCCCTTTACCCAAGAGGAACTGCAGAACTCGGTCCACGAGCAGCGCTGCTACGAAATCCACCACCAGCACCTTGGCTATGACCAGCTTAAACTGTGAAAATAAAGAACACACATCTCTAATTCTACATCTGAGCTTCATAATCGCTTTCTGAACACATGAACAACAAAGACTTACGGTCTCGAGACAAAATAGAAACTTTATTTGAACATATATGTTACAGCCTTTTATTATTTCTACGCTACATGTATGTTGATTAATTGGAATGTAGGTGCAGATCCTCACGTCTGTTGGAATGTCCACGAGAGCGAACTGCTCGTTAAATTCAGGAGACGAGCCGGACAGCAGCCCCACGATGGCGAGCCCAGATAAGGCAATGCTCCAGAGCAAAGGCCGATTCTCAGTCAGAGACTCCATAAACGGATGGCCCTGAGTTTAAACACGGTCACATGTTAGGTAGTTTAGTTCATTTGTAGTAGTGTGTGTGTGTGTGTGTGTGTGTGTGTGTGTGTGTGAGTGTGTGTGTGTGTCGGTTGATTCCACAGATAAGAACTTAACACGTTTCTGTGTTCTGAGATATAATTATCTCTAAGCTCTCGGTGCATGTGTGACTTCTACTAAATGTTCATTCTACATCAAGAAAGGAGTCTCCGCTCTTAGTTCTTTGCACAGGATAGTCATGTTTCTTATCATCACCTTTAATCAGTCTTGGGGGGAAAAAAGAGCTGGATGTTACCTTATAGTTAATAGCAAATGTAGCCATTTGCATGGCCATAGACATGATGTACACAGTGCTGTTGATGAGGCTCGGCTCAAACTCTTTATACAGATCCACAAACTGCTCCTCTCTGTGGGGAAAACAGGAGAGAGACAGACAGAGAGAGAGAGAGATTAGTGACAGATTAGTATCCATTAGTGACACTCTTCCACCACTAGAGGGGGTTTGTGTATCAGTTTTGGCTTCGGGCAGAAGGATCCCAAGGTTCAGATTGTGTGTATCACATTCGGTTCGAGCCGCCTGAAAAGCTTCCTGCAGAAATACGTGTGATGAGATGTGAGCTGTGCAGATACCTGGGAGGGCTTCTGCTCTGCGCTTCTCTGTACAGATAAACCAGACTGCAGAAGTGCACAGCAAACTGGAGCAGCACGGTCAGAACCGTATACAGGTTGAAGATGTTGGGCAGCGGTCGCTCTTTAGACAACGTCTTCAGGGGCTGCGAAGCAGACGCACGTTAAACCGCTGATTCTCAAGAGCTCGCCATAGTGAAGTAGAAAATAAATAAAGTCCTTACCTTTGACCTTGAGATGAAGAGAAAGCAGCCGGCGAGCAGCAGACCCTGAAGAGTCGCCTGGAAGTCACTAAACTTCACGCCCTCCAGGTAGAGCACAGACTGGCTGTAGGCCAGCACCAGAGCGTTCAGAGCCAGGATCTTAAACATCTGCAGCGTGGTCACCAGAGTGCAGCGGCCCTGCTTGATCACGTGACAGACTGAAAGCGGAGACGGACGCGCGTTAAAGGCCGAGCCGCTTTACACAAGAGCCGGGCGGTTTATTTGTCTGTTTTACTCACTGCACTGAATTGAGGAGAGTTTGGAGGTGAACGGAGCGGCGATGGAGGCGTCTCCTAGTTTGACGACTTGAAGCTGTTCCTCCTCCAGCTCACGCAGTACCTGACTTATCCTCTCCTGCAGCACAATTACAGCACAAAACAATCAAACACAAAACCACCACAAAAAGCAACTAAATAATAATAATCATTATCATCATAATAATACATTTTTCAAATGAATTCAGTACAGAAAGTTTTTAAATGTAAAAAGCTCCTGGAGATCTAAGCATTTCCTTCAAACCTTTCTCCACCACAATCCCACCTCTGAGCTGAGACGGTCTCACTTTAATCCTAACGAACGCGCCTACAGACAAGCGTACAGACGTACAGAGGTGTCACAGACCTTCTGAGCGGCGAGCTGCTCCTCCCTCTGAGCCGCTCTGTGTCTGGATCGCGAGTTCACTTTCCCCCCAGAGCTTGAGGGCGGAGGCATCGGCCTGGAATCTCCAGCGGCCGACTCCTTCTCTCGTCCTCGCTTCTTCTTCTCCGGCAGGCGCTCGGGCGCGTTAGCTAACAGAGCAACGCCTATTAACAGACACGATACAGAAGCATGATTCGTGTGGACAGGATAATCAACACTGTGGTGCTGCACTTGGGTTCAATACATACATTCATTCAAAAAAAATTTTTACACTTCTAGTAATAATAATAATAATAATAATAATAATAATAATAATAATAATAAATCATTACACAAATGATCCATAGATAAAATAATACTGCTATATATATATTTTTAATAATATTTAAAATCACAAATTTTAATAATAAATATTCAGTTAATTTAGGGGGGGGGGGGGAATACAGAGTTATTATTATAATTATTATTATTATTATTATTATTATTCTTATTATTAAATCTTTACATTTCAACTGTATCCCTTAGTCAAATTAAGTGTACTGTATTTTTAAATGTAAAAAAAAAACGATAGCAAGATTTACCCAAGTCAATAAAAACATCTCAATGATTTACGCTACAAAGAACTGCAAAATTATTGGCACCCCATTAAAAACAGGCTTAAACAATAATTTTCAAGGTTACATTTTCGCACAAAAACCTTCTAAGAGAATAAATGCTACTTGTGTCATAAATATTGGCCCCCCATGCATTTACCACTTTCTGTTATCTCATTAAGGGGGGCACGGTGGCTTAGTGATTAGCACGTTCACCTCACACCTCCAGGGTCGGGGGTTCGATTCCCGCCTCCGCCTTGTGTGTGTGGAGTTTGCATGTTCTCCCCGTGCCTCGGGGGTTTCCTCCGGGTACTCCGGTTTCCTCCCCCGGTCCAAAGACATGCATGGTAGGTTGATTGGCATCTCTGGAAAATTGTCCCTAGTGTGTGATTGCGTGAGTGAATGAGAGTGTGTGTGTGCCCTGTGATGGGTTGGCACTACGTCCAGGGTGTATCCTGCCTTGATGCCCAATGACGCCTGAGATAGGCACAGGCTCACCGTGACCCGAGGTAGTTTGGATAAGCGGTAGAAGATGAATGAATGAATGAATGTTATCTTATTAGAAAACAAACAACAAAAAATAAAAACACTCCTGTAAATAGACAGCAGAAATATAAATCTCCTGCGTTTAATTTTTTATTTTTTTTTTAAAGACACAAGCTGCTATAAGCGTGTGCAGTGTGCGCCAAACACGCCGAACCATATTGTGTCTAACGCAGCATTGCTAAGGAGTGTTTAGTAAATAAACCGATTAAGATCCCAGCCTTGATTTCCCGACGGCGGTGTTGCGTGCGGAGCAGATCGGCTCTCGTGTGCGAGAACATGTTTCGGCTCAGCAAATCAAATAAGCCCTTGATGAGGCGGGATTTTGGAGCTTTTCCTCTCTTCAGCCAGCCAAACAGGAGCTCAGGAGGGACGATTCCTGAACGGTGACTTCACCAGAGAAATGGATTATGTTTTTATCTTTTTTTATTCGAAGTAAAGTCCGTTCAGATCTTACCTATGTGGGCGTGTTTTAGTGCTCCGACATCATTAGTGCCATCACCGCACATGAGGGTGACGAAGCCCAACCCCTTCAGACTCGTAATGACAAACTCCTGCAGGAAAGAAATGAGAGAATTTGTGTTTCGTTATGTTAGAAAACTGCAGCTTTGATAGAAATAAAACAATCCTTCAACAAAAACAATAATAATTCTAAAGTTACACAGCATTTAGATGTTTGTTCTGCTCTCGATCATCATCATCATCTGCACTCGCATCACAAAGCACAATTCACTTTGACTCTTCACACATACACACCACTAGACACAAGGTGACACTGCAGCTGCGATATCTTTGAATATCTTTACTGATCTTGCTGCAGTTTAAGAAGAAAGAAAGTGACGTGACATACGGCTAAGTACGGTGAGCCATACTCAGAATTTGTTCTCTGCATTTAACACACACACACAGCAGTGAACACACACACACTCACACAGCAGTCAACACACTCACACAGCAGTCAACACACTCACACAGCAGTCAACACACTCACAGCAGTCAACACACTCACACAGCAGTCAACACACTCACACAGCAGTCAACACACACACACAGCAGTGAACGTGAACACACACACAGCAGTGAACGTGAACACACACACAGCAGTGAACGTGAACACACACACAGCAGTGAACGTGAACACACACACAGCAGTGAACGTGAACACACACACAGCAGTGAACGTGAACACACACACAGCAGTGAACGTGAACACACACACAGCAGTGAACGTGAACACACACACACACAGCAGTCAACACACTCACACACACAGCAGTCAACACACACACACAGCAGTCAACACACACACACAGCAGTCAACACACTCACACAGCAGTCAACACACACACAGCAGTCAACACACACACAGCAGTCAACACACACACACTCACACAGCAGTCAACACACACACACAAACACAGCAGTCAACACACACACACAGCAGTCAACACACACACAGCAGTCAACACACTCACACAGCAGTCAACACACTCACACAGCAGTCAACACACTCACACAGCAGTCAACACACTCACACAGCAGTCAACACACTCACACAGCAGTCAACACACTCACACAGCAGTCAACACACTCACACAGCAGTCAACACACTCACACAGCAGTCAACACACTCACACAGCAGTCAACACACTCACACAGCAGTCAACACACTCACACAGCAGCATCAACACACTCACACACATTCCAGCAGTCAACACTCACTCAGCACAACAGCAGTCATCACACTCACACACACAGCAGTCAACACACACACACACTCACACAGCAGTCAACACACACACACACACTCACACAGCAGTCAACACACACACACACACTCACACAGCAGTCAACACACACACACACACTCACACAGCAGTCAACACACACACACACACTCACACAGCAGTCAACACACACACACACACTCACACAGCAGTCAACACACACACACACTCACACAGCAGTCAACACACACACACACTCACACAGCAGTCAACACACACACACACACTCACACAGCAGTCAACACACACACACACTCACACAGCAGTCAACACACACACCACACTCACACAGCAGTCACACACACAACACACACACTCACACAGCAGTCAACACACACACACTCTCACACAGCAGTCAACACACACACACAGCAGTCACACACACTCACAACAGCAAGTGAACACACACACACACAGCAGTGAACACACACACACAGCAGTCGACACACAACCACACCACAGCAGGCACACACACCACACAGCAGTCGAACACACACACACACACTTCACATCACAGCAGTCAACACACACACACACACTCACACAGAGTCAACACACACACACACACACTTCACACAGCATTCAACACAACAACACACACACTCACACAGCAGTCACACATGCACCACACACACTCACACAGCAGTCAACACACACACACAGACACTCACACAGCAGTCAACCCACACACACACACACGCACACACATCCACCACACAAACTCACACAGCAGTCAACAAAACACACTCACACAGCAGTCAACACACACTCACACAGCAGTCAACTCACACACTCACACAGCATCAACACACACACTCACACAGCAGTCAACACACACACTCACCCAGCAGTCAACACACACACTCACACAGCATAAACACACACACTCACACAGAGCAGTCAACACACACACAGCACAACACACACACAGCAGTCAACACTCACACAGCACAACCACTCACACAGCAGTCAACATCACTCACAACAGCAGCAACCACACTCACACAGCAGTCAACACACCACAACACACACACACTCACACAGCATTCAACCATCAACTCACACAGCAAGTCAACACACTCACAAGCAGTCAACACACACACACTCACAGCAGTCAACACAACACACACTCACACAGCAGTCACACACACACACCTCACACAGCAGTCAACACACACACACACACTCACACAGCAGTCAACACAACACACACACACTCACACAGCAGTCAACACACACACACACACTCACACATCAGTCAACACACACACACCTCACACAGCAGTCAACAAACACACTCACACAGCAGTCAACAACACACACACGTCACAACTCACACAGCAGTCAACACACACACTCACACAGCAGTCAACACACACACTCACACAGCAGTCAACACACACACTCACACAGCAGTCAACACACACACTCACACAGCAGTCAACACACACACTCACACAGCAGTCAACACACACACTCACACAGCAGTCAACACACACACTCACACAGCAGTCAACACACACACACTCACACAGCAGTCAACACACACACACTCACACAGCAGTCAACACACACACACTCACACAGCAGTCAACACACACACACAGCAGTCAACACACACACACAGCAGTCAACACACACACACAGCAGTCAACACACTCACACAGCAGTCAACACACTCACACAGCAGTCAACACACTCACACAGCAGTCAACACACTCACACAGCAGTCAACACACTCACACAGCAGTCAACACACTCACACAGCAGTCAACACACTCACACAGCAGTCAACACACACACACACACAGCAGTCAACACACACACACACACACAGCAGTCAACACACACACACACACAGCAGTCAACACACACACACACACAGCAGTCAACACACACACACACACACAGCAGTCAACACACACACACACACAGCAGTCAACACACACACACACACAGCAGTCAACACACACACACACACAGCAGTCAACACACACACAGCAGTCAACACACACACACACACACACACACAGCAGTCAACACACACACACACACACAGCAGTCAACACACACACACACACACAGCAGTCAACACACACACACACACACAGCAGTCAACACACACACACACAGCAGTCAACACACACACACACAGCAGTCAACACACACACACACAGCAGTCAACACACACACACACAGCAGTCAACACACACACACACAGCAGTCAACACACACACACACAGCAGTCAACACACACACACACAGCAGTCAACACACACACACACAGCAGTCAACACACTCACACAGCAGTCAACACACTCACACAGCAGTCAACACACTCACACAGCAGTCAACACACTCACACAGCAGTCAACACACTCACACAGCAGTCAACACACTCACACAGCAGTCAACACACTCACACAGCAGTCAACACACTCACACAGCAGTCAACACACTCACACAGCAGTCAACACACTCACACAGCAGTCAACACACTCACACAGCAGTGAACACACTCACACAGCAGTGAACACACTCACACAGCAGTGAACACACTCACACAGCAGTGAACACACTCACACAGCAGTGAACACACTCACACAGCAGTGAACACACTCACACAGCAGTGAACACACTCACACAGCAGTGAACACACTCACACAGCAGTGAACACACTCACACAGCAGTGAACACACTCACACAGCAGTGAACACACTCACACAGCAGTGGGCAGCCATTTATGCTGCAGCGCCGGGGAGCAGTTGGGGAGGTTCGGTGCCTTGCTCAAGGGCACCTCAGGTGAGCCATACTCAGAATTTGTTCTCTGCATTTAACACACACACAGCAGTGAACACACACACACACACACAGCAGTGAACACACACACACACACAGCAGTGAACACACACACACACACACACACACACACACACACACAGCAGTGAACGTGAACACACACACACAGCAGTCAAAACACACACACACACACACACAGCAGTCAACACACACACACACACACTCACACAGCAGTCAACACACACACACACACTCACACAGCAGTCAACACACACACACTCACACAGCAGTCAACACACACACACACACACTCACACAGCAGTCAACACACACACACACACTCACACAGCAGTCAACACACACACACACACACTCACACAGCAGTCAACACACACACACACACTCACACAGCAGTCAACACACACACACACTCACACAGCAGTCAACACACACACACACACACTCACACAGCAGTCAACACACACACACACACACTCACACAGCAGTCAACACACACACACACACTCACACAGCAGTCAACACACACACACACTCACACAGCAGTCAACACACACACACACTCACACAGCAGTCAACACACACACACACACTCACACAGCAGTCAACACACACACACACACTCACACAGCAGTCAACACACACACACACACACTCACACAGCAGTCAACACACACACACACACTCACACAGCAGTCAACACACACACACACACTCACACAGCAGTCAACACACACACACACACACTCACACAGCAGTCAACACACACACTCACACAGCAGTCAACAAACACACTCACACAGCAGTCAACACACACTCACAGCAGTCAACACACACACTCACACAGCAGTCAACACACACACTCACACAGCAGTCAACACACACACTCACACAGCAGTCAACACACACACTCACACAGCAGTCAACACACACACTCACACAGCAGTCAACACACACACTCACACAGCAGTCAACACACACACAGCAGTCAACACACACACAGCAGTCAACACACACACAGCAGTCAACACACACACAGCAGTCAACACACACACACTCACACAGCAGTCAACACACACACACTCACACAGCAGTCAACACACACACACTCACACAGCAGTCAACACACACACACTCACACAGCAGTCAACACACACACACAAACACAGCAGTCAACACACACACACAGCAGTCAACACACTCACACAGCAGTCAACACACTCACACAGCAGTCAACACACTCACA
Source organism: Tachysurus vachellii (assembly GCF_030014155.1). Classification (NCBI taxonomy): domain Eukaryota; kingdom Metazoa; phylum Chordata; class Actinopteri; order Siluriformes; family Bagridae; genus Tachysurus; species Tachysurus vachellii. The sequence goes on from NC_083480.1 coordinate 15,350,334, forward strand.
CAGCAGTCAACACACTCACACAGCAGTCAACACACTCACACAGCAGTCAACACACTCACACAGCAGTCAACACACTCACACAGCAGTCAACACACTCACACAGCAGTCAACACACACACACACACAGCAGTCAACACACACACTCACACAGCAGTCAACACACACACACACACTCACACAGCAGTCAACACACACACACACACTCACACAGCAGTCAACACACACACACACTCACACAGCAGTCAACACACACACTCACACAGCAGTCAACAAACACACTCACACAGCAGTCAACACACACACTCACACAGCAGTCAACACACACACTCACACAGCAGTCAACACACACACTCACACAGCAGTCAACACACACACACACACAGCAGTCAACACACACACACACACACAGCAGTCAACACACACACACACACAGCAGTCAACACACACACACACACAGCAGTCAACACACACACACACACAGCAGTCAACACACACACAGCAGTGAACACACACACACTCACACAGCAGTCAACACACTCACACAGCAGTCAACACACACACACACACAGCAGTCAACACACACACACACACAGCAGTCAACACACACACACACAGCAGTCAACACACACACACACAGCAGTCAACACACACACACACAGCAGTCAACACACACACACACAGCAGTCAACACACACACACACAGCAGTCAACACACACACACACAGCAGTCAACACACTCACACACACAGCAGTCAACACACTCACACACACAGCAGTCAACACACTCACACACACAGCAGTCAACACACTCACACACACAGCAGTCAACACACTCACACACACAGCAGTCAACACACACACACACACACAGCAGTCAACACACACACACACAGCAGTCAACACACACACACACAGCAGTCAACACACACACACACAGCAGTGAACACACACAGCAGTGAACACACACACACAGCAGTGAACACACACACACACAGCAGTGAACACACACACACAGCAGTGGGCAGCCATTTATGCTGGAGCGCCGGGGAGCAGTTGGGGAGGTTCGGTGCCTTGCTCAAGGGCACCTCAGTTGTGGCCGGCCCGAGACTCAAACCCACAACCTTAGGGTTAAGAGTCAGACTCTCTAACCATTAGGCCACGACTTCCCCCCAGCAGTAGTTACAAAGTAATGTGTCCTGCTGAGTAGATTTACTATATTTTTGTCATAAACTGTCCCATTTATTCATCCTTCACCACTGAAAAGCAAAAAGAGAATCATTGCTCTGGTGGATCTCTTGTGCTGCAGGATTTGTGGTGCAGTTCCTATGTTTGACCACTAGGGGCAATAATTACTCTATGGAAGCTAAATGGGGCAGCAAACTGAATAAAATCTGAGAAAATCGACAAAACAAACTCCTCAAAAACTGGCAATTAGTAATTAAATACAGTTTATAATGTATGGAGCTGTGAATGAGTACTTTGTTAAACGACTACTGACTTAAAGCCTAGAAAAATGACCGAGATTCTGCTTTAAATCACAGAAGATTTAAACACATTATTGTCTTGGTATCAAACGTTCCTGTAACACAACTACTTGTGTGTCGGAACAAATATGAGGACTTAAAAATGACCTTTTGTTTTGGACTGACGCGAGCGAACACTCGCACGTGAGGCAGCAGGGCGTTGAGCAGGCGAGGGTCATTGGTCAGCCGGTTCAGGCCTTCTCCAGTCACACACAGGTCATATCGGTTAACCAGAGTAGGCACAGAGTGAAGCGAGAGAAGTTGACAAATGCTGCCATCTATAGACTCCCACTGCCAATCACCTGCACGGTAAAACACAGACATGTCAGTGGTAGACTTTTTTTTTGTGTTGCTGTGACATACATGGTGTCCCATACATCTCGTCTTCCAAAATGTTTCATACTTTGTTTATATTATATTTTTGTCAGATCTTTAGAAAAGCCTTTGACAAGAGAATAATGTATAGAAATCATCAGGAAACATGGCCCCCGAGGAATCGTATGGATTAGTTGCTTTACAGACTCGTACCTAATTCGCATAAACGTTGTTAGTTGCAGTCATGCAAAGAAACTGAAAGCGCCACTTGTTAGTGTGAACCTAGGGACCGTATCCCTCAGCTCTCTAGCTTCATTACCGTGTGTAGATGCAGGCTGCAGGATTAACGTGTGCTCCTTCTGGATGAAGTGTAGCTCTCGGGCGACGTGACAGGCGGTCAGAGGGTTGTCCCCTGTGATCATTACAACCTGAGAACATGGACAGTTCAGGACTTACATACAGTACATACTGATTCTGATACGATTACACTGATCTGATTGGATGAGAGGCATCTTAAAGTTTGTCAGATGACGACGAAAACGAAAAAGGAAGTTTACATCGATGTGATCTATCTAGCAACAGCCTATACATGTGATATAAAGAGAGTCTGGATTCTTCGAGGTCTGTTTCCACTACTCGAGCAAAAGTAAACAAGACATTTGGAAACATTGCATCCAACATGTCACTTAATTAATTAGATAAAATTCAGTTTATCCGCACTCAAGAAATATCTCCGAATAACACTGGCTGACGTTAGTCTAGTAGTTATGTATAAATCTGAGTTATTTATTCTATCAGATCAGATATTGAGGTCACAAAGTGGACTCGAAAGCTGTGAACCAGTCGCGTCCTGATATGCAAATAAATGGTGTCATATGTACAACCTGTTAACCAAAGAATTTGCATGCTTGTTAATTTATGGGTGTTTCCAATTTGCATATTCATGAATCTTGAGGTTTATATTAAGGGTAAAGGTGTAAAGGATGTTTCTAAGCCGTTTTGGTAGCTACATGGGGGCATTCACAATTAAAAATAATAAAAAAAAGATGATTAAAATGTATATACATTTTTAATTATATTAAAGCAAGTAAGGTTTACTTTAAAGCAGTGAATCTTAAAACAGAGAACAGAAAATGATTATTATTATTATGTGCAGACAAAAGCATTGTCCTAAGTGTCTGTTTTGGATGCTCACATGATGCGAGGCTTCCTGGATCTCCCTGATAACAGCCTTGCTGTCAGTCTTCAGCGGGCAGGAGACTACCATGAAGCCGGCGAAGCTCAGGTCGCACTCCAGAGCGTCACGATTCATCTCTCGCACCTGCACATAGACACGTCGGGCAAATTCGCGTTCCTTTTTCTCTCTGTTTACAACACAACAACAGGACGCTGCGTTTCACTCGCACGGACACGGATCGTACCTGCTGGTGGCTCAGGTGTCCCATCTCCTTGTAGCCCAGAGCTAGAACTCGAGCTCCTTCACGGGACATCTCTCTGTGCACGTCGTCATAGTTGGCCGGACACTCTGAAAACTGGAGCACAGCGGAGTTAAAGAAGTCCATCACAATATCCGAGGGAGGAATTGCAGCGAAAATGTTGGCAAGGCTAAATAGCTAGCAAGGCTAGCTTGTGTGTTGGCTGTTGAAGTTGTAGCTTTGTTCTGGCCAGGAGTCGGTGCCAAATTCTGGCCCAGAAAAAATGTAACCGGAAGCCAAAAGCAAAGAAATAAGACAGATCTGTTGTGAAGTATTATTGCAAGTCACATATAAGTAACAGAATTATATAAACATTATTGGTCTAAATACACTTTTAAAGATTACAAATTGTTTTTACAAACACACACTTTGTACAATAAGGTTTGTTTGTAAAAGAAAAAAAAACAAAAACAAAACTTAAACAACTTCATGCCTGATATCTGTTCACTAGAAAATAAGCCCCGCCCCCAGCTGAAACGAAGCAGCTCAGGCTCCGCCTCTATCCTGTCCAAAGAGCTTCGATTATGAACTTATTCTCCCTGCAGGAAGCAGAGGTCATGAACGGTTACTAAGCGCTTCTTTAAGAACAGCTCAGATAAATGGTCATGTTTGGTCTAACCGTGTTGAGGCGTAGGATTTGGAGCTCACCATGCTCCTGAGCGTCTCTGGAGCTCCTTTAACAGTGGAGATGTAGCAGAGTTCGGTGGACCCCATTCTCTCGTATGACGCCAGGACGGACATTCTCTTCAGAGCGCTGGCAAAGTGGAACCGCTGGTGGATCTTCAGGCCGGGGGTCTTTATTGCACGAGGAAACACCTTTTCGTCTAGAAAGAGAAAGAGAACAAACTCGAATGCAGAAGGCGGTAATAATGGCTGGCTTTAATGCTAATAAATCACATACGCAGCTAAAAATATGACTGCAGCAGTGAAGCAGTGATATAAACTCCTGACCTTTAGTGAGGCTCCATTCTGCTGCGGTCAGCATGGCCTTCTCCAGCGGATCCCCAACCAGCTGTCCGTCATCGAGGGTCACCAGCGAATGACACGTAGCGACGACTCGGTGAGTCTCGACCGGGATTTCAGACACAGGCATCACCTCTTTCCCTTGTCTACGGCATACGAGAGAAATTAAAAACATTAAACATTTTACTCCCCGACCTCACAGAAGGTACATTTCTACACCACGCTGAGCTCTACCTCAATCCTGCCACACCACGGACCACCAAACTGTCGCTGGTCAGCGTTCCGGTTTTATCGAAACAGCAGATCTCCACTTTTCCTGCGAAAGGGATCCTGAAGGGCTCGGTGCAGAAGACATCTGGAGAAAGAGACGCAACAGAGAAAGTGAAACTGAGCGGATTATAAAAACAGTCATGTGTTAAAGTTTCACGATTTAAAACCTTGAAAGAGGTGCTTCACACCTTCAACAACCTGCATCCTTTTTTCAGAGAGAACAA
>NC_083480.1:15360103-15390103 GCF_030014155.1 Tachysurus vachellii
GACACATGCAGGCACGTGCGCAGGCACGCGCACAGACACGCGCACAGACGCACGCGCACAGACACAGACGCACAGACACACGCGCACAGACTCACGAGGAAAGACGCAGACGCACGCGCAGACGCACGCGCACAGACGCACGCGCACAGACACACACACACGCGCACAGACGCACGCGCACAGACACACACGCACGCATAGAGACACACAGACAAACGCACAGACACACGCATGCACAAAGACACACGCACAGACACATGCACACAGACACACGCACAGACACACACTCCCATGATACTCACCGATTGAAACAATATCACCAGCAACAAGTTCATCACTAGATACAAGTCTCCATTTTCTGTTCCGGTAAACCTGAGGACCAAATGACACCCAAATTAAACATACTAAGGATGTCTGCTATAGATCAGTCATTAATATGTGAGGTACATTAATATAGGAAAAGCGCCTGAACTGAAGCACTGCCGATACCTGAATCATATAGGGTTTGTTCCCCATGCGCCGGATCTCGGACATGTTCCTCATCTGCTGCTGCACCAGAGACGCTTCAAAGGCGACGAGCATGAAGAGGGTAAAGACGCTGTAGTACCAGTACTCATCCAAACACCACAGCCCCACGCAGAACACCTGGGCAACAAGAAGAGGTGTGAATTTACACACTATAAACAAACAACAAATAGAAAGAACGACAATGACAACAAATTTTCACCTGGAAGACAAAGAACGGTGCAGTTGCTCTCTCCTTGAAGAGCTCCAGGAAGTCAGGCACCACCATCTCTGCGCGGTTCATCCCGTATTGTTTCTCTGCCGCCCGCAGATCCGGCTCCTCCTGATATCCTCTCCACGTTTGGAAATATCTCAGCGGCTGATCCACGGGGAAAGCCACGGGCAAGAAGAGCTTCCTGTGCCTGTCGAAAATGTAGCGGATCTTCTGGAACTCGAAGGACAGGACGTCTCGGGCTTCTTCGTCCTGACAAATAAATATATTGACAAGAAATACGATGCTAAGTTGCGATCTTACATCTTTAGTGCTTTTAATGCAAAACAAGCCGAACCTTCATCTATACTCCTGTCATTAAACATTAAACAGACCGAGTAGTCATTATTTCCTTGACTGCAGCATTAATCTTACAGAAGAATAAGAGGTCTCACCTTGTCTCTCTGCAGAGCTACGAGCTCAGCGGAACCATTGTTAGGGGTGGGGATTACTTTAGCCAGGGTCGCTTTGCTCGGATCGGGCTCCTGTCAGAAACACACAAACGGCGGAAGCAATTCAAACGCGGTGAGATTTACCCTTAACAGACTTTACATTATCGCACATATCATCTGACTGAATGGCAACACTACCAAACATTCCTGGGTAAGACGTGCATTAGACAAAAATAAACAGAGCAATTAAGACATGTTTCAGGACATCCATACTCTTCTAGGGAGGAAATGCTCTTAAATGACTGTTGTTTCAAGATATACAGAAATGTATTTCTTATTAATTGGCATGCTTAACATCAATTTTTTCCCCAAGATGAGGGACATGTCAAGTTGTGTGTGTGTTTAAAATGATTCAGATCAGCTGCTTGTAGTGTAGAAAAACATTTCTCCTAAAAAAAAAAAAAAAAAAGTTACATAATAATGTAATAAATAATACCATTTCCTCTGGGTTCATCCCTGTTGTCAAAAACATTCTACTAGATGGATCGTCTACACCAATACTGTCCCTGTGTGTGTGTGTGTGTGTGTGTGTGTGTTATTCCATGGAAAGGTCCCTGGGATAAACTCTGGGTCCAGAACCTCTCAGGATGCGATTTTGAGGCTCAGTTACATGCTACAGGTGTGATAGAATTGGATTAGAGCACAAAGGCAGTGAAGGTTCAGTGTTTAGTTAGAATCAGGAAGTTATGAGTTTGGGCCTTTTTGGACACTTAATTCTTCACTGCATTATCTTAAATTGAATTGTGTGTTGCTTTGGATGAACCCTTCTGTTATATATCAAATATATATATTATATATCAAATATATATATATATAAATAAAGAGAGAGAGACAGAGAAAGACAGACAGACAGAGAGACCGACAGACAGACAGACACACAGAGAGACCGACAGACAGACAGACACACAGAGAGACAGAGAGACCGACAGACACAGACAGATACACAGAAAGACCGACAGACACACAGAGAGACCGACAGACAGACAGACACACAGAGAGACAGAGAGACCGACAGACAGACCGACAGACACAGACAGACAGAGAGACCGACAGACACAGACAGACAGACAGACCGACAGACACAGAGAGACAGACAGAGAGACCGACAGACACAGAGAGACCGACAGAGAGACCGACAGACACAGAGAGACCGACAGAGAGACCGACAGACACAGAGAGACCGACAGACACAGACAGACACAGAGAGACCGACAGACACAGACAGACAGAGAGACCGACAGACACAGACAGACAGAGACCGACAGACACAGACAGACAGAGACCGACAGACACAGACAGACAGAGACCGACAGACACAGACAGACAGAGAGACCGACAGACACAGACAGACAGAGAGACCGACAGACACAGACAGACAGAGAGACCGACAGACACAGACAGACAGAGAGACCGACAGACACAGACAGACAGAGAGACCGACAGACACAGACAGACAGAGAGACCGACAGACACAGACAGACTCACAGAGAGACCGACAGACAGACAGACTCACAGAGAGACAGACAGACAGACAGACTCACAGAGAGACAGACAGACAGACAGACTCACAGAGAGACAGACAGACAGACAGACTCACAGAGAGACAGACAGACAGACAGACAGACAGACACAGAGAGACAGACAGACAGACACAGAGAGACAGACAGACACAGACAGACAGACAGACAGAGACCGACAGACAGACACAGAGAGACCGACAGACAGACACAGAGAGACCGACAGACAGACACAGAGAGACCGACAGACAGACACAGACAGTACAGTACATATAGCAGCAAACGGATGGAATTGTGAAAGTGTTTTTTGCACACGTCATTCTTAAATGTGCTGCTGCGGATGCAGTGCGATCTGATTATCTCTCTCTCTCTCACTCACACACACACACACACACACACACACACACACACACTACCTTGGAGCAGGTCAGCCAGCAGTGCGCGTGCACGGACCAGTACCCCGACAGCACGGTGAGGACGTGCGCGATCCCGATGGCGGCGAGCCCGAGCAGACCGGCCTCCGGATACTCCGCGGTGCCGTAAACAGCGACCCACACGTACAGCCAGCTGGGGTAAAGCAGCGCGGCGAACGGGAGCACGGTGCCGTGTAGGAGCCGCGGCCTGCGCCGGTACAGAGACACGGAGTTCACCAGCTCGTCACTCATAACGCTGTCCGTGCTGTGGTTCATGTACTGTTCTTTATTATTAACCTCCACCATTGTGACTGAACCCGCCTCCACCCGCTGATCTCCACTTTCTCCTCAATGTCCCACAAACACTTTATCACCAATCTGTCCGGTTACTGTAGAGGTTTAAATATAACACCAGCAGCAACCGCACACACACGCCAGCTTCCGCATACGCAAGCACGCAGCTCCAAGACGACACCTCCGGTAACGTACTCGGTTGTCCGGAAGTCCTAAACATACAAAATAAATAGAAACACGAAAAGAATCGTACAAAGCTTAATTATTTTTCTTTAAAAGAAATAAATTGAAAAACAAACAAACAAACAACAAAATAATAAATAAATTGATAATAATAATAATTATTAACAATAATAATAACAACAATAATAAATAAAATAATAACAATAATAATAACAACAATAATAAATAAAATAATAATAATAATAATAAATAATAATAATAATAATAATATTTGACAACAACAACAACAACAACAATAATAATAATAATAATAAATAATAATAATAACAATAATAATAATAATAATCTGATAGGATGTTACACACTTTAACTGTTTTAATTAATGTATCTGCTCTCATTTATTCTGTACGTATAATATTAGTCGCATTAATAACGTGTTATTTTTAAATGAAAGGTTACAGGAAATTCGAGGGAAAAAACTCATTGGCTCTGTTCATTAGCTAAGGTTTTACTGTACAAATTCAAACAACGTGTCGAATTTCGTCACAGGACGTTTGCCAAATAATAACGTATTAATAACTCTTTGTTTTGTATCGATTTGTTAAAATATATTTTTTTAGCATTTGTTCAAGAATAATTTACGACAGACATGATTCGTTCTCCTGTATTAAGACCCACCTCTTTGTTTTGGTTGACATCCAGCTGACCAGTAGAATTACAGATTTGGAAATATCTAGCTGACCAATCAGAAACGTCGGAAGAAGGAAGCGTGTAGTAGAGCCGGTTGACTTTCACATGTGCATGTAAACCGTTCAACCTTCATTCCTGTGCTGATTTCAGTTAAAGCGTCAACCATGTAAGCTATGGCTATTTAATCCTTTCTGTCTTTTACAGCCTTTACACATTGTAAATGATCCATGCTTCTTGTATATGTGCACATGTTTATCCACTATGACAGTATACAGCTTCATTATAGTATCATATTGTGTTGTCTTTAATGATTTTATCATTATTATTTTATTTTGTTTTACAGGATGCTTGACTAAAAAAATTTCAAATGGTTTCCAACATGCTACCAGACATTAATAATAGGTTACAGGCAATTGTTTAAAATCCCCCTTTAACCTTCCACCTTTAAAGGAAAACTACAACTTGTAAAGCATTAAATTTGTCTATATCTTAATTAATTATATTATAGTGATGTGGGATTCTGGTGCTAAATTGTTATGTGTTGCTGTAATATTTTGAGTAGTGAGAAGTTTGCACTTGCACATCTTGTACATCTTGCACTAAAGTTGGATCTAATCTAATCTAATCTAACATAATCTAAGTTTGCATTATTCTAATCTGCTGTCGTCACAGAATGACATTGCTAGCGGTTACAATGGCATTTATAATAGAAGAAAAAAGGATCCCGAATATCGGGAATAATAGTGTTAATTATATTTATATTATATAATAATTAATAATAATAAAGTCTAAGTGTCTCTTTTCCTCATTCGTTATTTTCCAGTGATGATTAACGCCATGTTAATGAATTGTAGAAGTGGTCCCAGTGTGTACCTTGTACATTACAGCGAGATGCTGAGTTACAGGAGAGACTGGATTTGTGATCTATGAGTCGACAAGGTGTAAGCATGAATGTTGAAGACGCAGAAGTCAGACAGCTAGCACTATGCAGATTGTTCAGGGTCTGTTCTTCCTGCCAGTTAACACGTTTGTTCATTTTAGTGTGACTTTCCTTGCAGGCAGGCAGCAATGGACATTACAGCTAAATTCTGTCAGAAGGAGATGGAGGAGTACGGAGCCTGTGTGGCCTCTAATCCGTCTACATGGCAGGAGCAGTGTCACCACCTGAAGGTGAAGGTGGCACAGTGTACCTCTTCTCAGTACGTCTACACCAGAAATCCTTCCCCAAGCATCAGCATTTCATTTAGTAGTTAGTCCTGCGATACACAGGCATATTTTCTATTAATTGTAGGATGTTTTAAGATTAAATAAAGGCAAATGATTAAGCGCTCTACTAATTTTTTTCAGTTTAACAACCACTGAAAATGTTCAGTATTAAACAGAACACTGGTAAAGACTGTTTTCTTTGCTCTATATCCACTCGTCAGACTGCATGAATTAATAAATACATACCTGCAGCAGTGCAGCATGGGATACATGAGATATTCCAAAAAATAAATTTAGAGTGACAGAATTCAGCACTATATAGGAATTTGGACCATTTTTTTAATCCCCCTAAAAACTGTGTTAATGCTTCCACTGAATCATTAACACAATACCCTACAAAGTAAAGTGTTGTGGGACATTAGGAAGATATTTTACTCATTCAGAAATGACGGAGGTGGGAGACGGGGGCTGAGAGACCGTACAGAGCCACGGTCCGTGAAGTGTGGGTGGGGTTGTGGAGGGGTAGAAAGGGTTGTTTAGTCACCTGTAATAAATATCATCGTCAGTCTAATGTCCTGATTAATGTGGTAGGTGTGTCTGGTCTTCTGTCGACTCAGTATATATGCAATCAGGCTTCACAATTGACATGAGAGCTTTCAGATTTGTGTCATCTTGTTTCTCGTCATTTCCTGATGTAGTCCAGTGATCAGGAAGATCAGGGCAGACTGTGCCGGAGAGTTTGCAGAGTTTGAGCGCTGCCTGAGGGAAAACCAGTCCTCGGCTCAGGCCTGCTCATCACACGTGGCACGCTTTCTGACCTGCGCCAACACTGTGGACGTTACAGGATTAGGTAATCATTACTGCCATCATCACTAAGTAGTGTTTCACGTCATGTGCTGAATTATTCTCACACTTCACAAAAGCGTTTGACCAGTAATAGACTTTTTTGGGCTTCATAAAGTGTTTCCTAACCCCCACAAGTAGGACAGACGCTTTTTCTTTTGGGTAACAAAATTATTGGCACCCCCATTGTATTTTATAATGCTACATCCTCAGATCTTGTCAAAGGATTTGGACAATAACAACAACAAAAAAAATTACATACAGTACTGTGCAAAAGTTTTAGGCAGGTGTGAAAAAAATGCTGTAAACAAAGAATGCTTTCAGAAATATAAATAATGAATGTTTATTTCTGTCAATTTACAAAATGCAAAGTGAGCAAACAAAAGAAAAATCTAAATCAAATTAATATTTTGCTTTCAAACCAGCGTGAAGTGATGGCACGACCCCCACAGAGCGCTGATCTCAACATCGTCGAGTGTGTCTGGGATTACATGAAGAGACAGAAGGATGTGAGAAAGCCGACATCCACAGAAGATCTGTGGTTAGTTCTCCAAGATGTTTGGAACAACCTACCAGCCGAGTTCCTTCAAAAACTTCTGTGCGAGTGTAGCTAGAAGAATTGCTGCTGTTTTGAAGGCAAAGGCAAAGGGCTCTCACAGCAAATATTGATGTGATTTAGATTTCTCTTTTGTTCATTCACTGCATTTTGTTCATTTATGAAAATAAATGTTTAATACTTCCATTTTTGAAAGCATTCTTTGTTTACAGCATTTTTTTTCACACCTGCCTAAAACATTTGCACAGTACTGTATATATTCAATTGGTTGAAAAACAATTGCCATAATTACTAATATTAATTATTAGTAGGATTTTAGACAGGGGGCCACGGTGGCTTAGTGGTTAGCACGTTTGCCTCACACCTCCAGGGTCAGGGTTCGATTCCCGCCTCCACCTTGTGTGTGTGGAGTTTGCATGTTCTCCCCGTGCCTCGGGGGTTTCCTCCGGGTACTCCGGTTTCCTCCCATCCATGTCCAAAGACATGGATGCATGGTAGGTTGATTGGCATCTAAGGAAAATTGTCCGTAGTGTGTGATTGCGTGAGTGAATGAGAGTGTGTGTGTGCCCAGTGATGGGTTGGCACTCCGTCCAGGGTGTATCCTGCCTTGATGCCCGATGACACCTGAGATAGGCACAGGCTCCCCGTGACCCGAGGTAGTTCGGATAAGCGGTAGAAGATGAATGAATGAATGAAAAAGATTTTAGACCTAATTCATTTAGAATATTTTCCCACTAAATGTTATTTGGGGGTGTTAATAATTTTGCAGTTGCAGTTTTTGAGTGCCAATAATTTTGGATCTGACTGGATGGTGGCAATAGGAAACAGAATGTGTAAAAACTCTGCGACTCCAGAGAATATATGCGAATGTTGTAAGGTAGAAAAATCCAGAAACTAATGAAAGTGTGTTTATTTTCTCTGCAGTGAATCCAGAATCTCCGCCCACATAAAACCCAACCAGAAACCTTCTTCCATCACCGTGGGATTAAGGCAATGGCTATATTAACTTCAGACGGTTTTACTTGAACACATTTCATATTCACACACACACACACACACACACACACACTGTCATTTTGTAATAAACGTTGCCAACTGTACAGAAAGACGACAACAAGCCGTGAGATGCCGCGAGTCAGGAAACTGATGTCAGCTGCTTGTACAGTTCATCTTTATAAATATTTTTTTAATAAGAACTTGCAGATCTCAACATGTTTAAAGTGACGTTAGGTGTCTAAATAAAATCTCTTTTGTTCTGAACAAACGTAGTGAAGCATGGTTGTGGTAGCATCGCGTTGAGACTTACTCGTGACTGACGTATGGTGGACAGCCTCCTCTAGGCAGACTGATGAGGATCTCTTTTATTATCGAAGCCTGATTGTAAAGTCTTCTCTCCTGGTTCTTCCAGGAACAGACATATATCTACATGTACTCAGTTTAACATCACGCAGGTTGAATCCGTTCAAATCATATTTAATCTCTTTGTCATGGACCAGTTGCACAGTGATGTGGTGAATATTTATCTGTTGTACTTGTAACGGGGGGCACGGTGGCTTAGTGGTTAGCACGTTCGCCTCACACCTCCAGGGTTAGGGGTTCGATTCCCGCCTCCGCCTTGTGTGTGTGGAGTTTGCATGTTCTCCCCGTGCCTCAGGGGTTTCCTCCGGGTACTCCGGTTTCCTCCCCCGGTCCAAAGACATGCATGGTAGGTTGATTGGCATCTCTGGAAAATTGTCCGTAGTGTGTGATTGCGTGAGTGAATGAGAGTGTGTGTGTGCCCTGTGATGGGTTGGCACTCCGTCCAGGGTGTATCCTGCCTTGATGCCCGATGACGCCTGAGATAGGCACAGGCTCCCCGTGACCTGAGGTAGTTCGGATAAGCGGTAGAAGATGAATGAATGGATGAATGAATGTACTTGTAACAGATTTAATGTACTGATGGGATATTCGATGTAAATTCAGGACGTTAAATCCTTTTGGTTAGAAAACTAGAAAAAGTCGACGGGAGTGAATACTTATTCACGGCACTGTGTTCATTGATCAGAACACGCATAGACTTTCTTAAGGCTCTTGTTCGAGTAATAATGATATGCAAGATTTGCTGAGCTTGAAGCCACTGTTTAGGGAAAACAACTCAAAATCTAAACCAATACTCAGGTATTAGGAAAAAAATAAATAAAGAGTGTAAAGGTAATTTGACAAAAAATAGATAATCAGTTTGTACATATATATTTAAATGATATGGCTAAATATTGGAAATGTAATCCGTATCCGCTCTCCGTATCGTAATGAAGCTGTGATGTAGTCAGTGTTTGTTATAGGATTTAAAAGACATAAAGGTCTGATTCAGTCATTATCCTTCTTCGTGATGTTTAAAGACACCGCCGTTAATCTTTAACAAGCTACGCAATATATTTATTCAGATCTCTCCAATCAGGATTGAGGAGTTTTTTTCGGCCCGGTTCCTCGTGGCTCTTTTTTTTCCCTCTCGTCTGAATCGCTGTATAATATTAAACTAAGGAATGTGTGACTTCTCTCCCTCATACCGTGTCTAGCTTCCCGCTGGCAGAAGAATAAAAAGAGCGAAAGAGGGGGAGATCTTATGGCTTAGTACATGCCTTTGACCACTGACGGGATGAGTGGGAGGACAGGAACACGCTGACTAACACGCCTGACAGGGTTGTTTGTGTTATTTCTCCCTGATTATTGGCTCAGTCAGATGTTAAGAGCAGCCATATGTGACCTTCCTCTAGGCCATGTTCTTGTTTTCTTATTCTTCCTTAATTTTTTTTTTTTAATAAAGAAAACAAAAAACCACCCTCATGACAATCCCAGATCCAAAAGCACCGGTTTAAAGAGGTTTAAAATTGTATGGAGTGCCAATAATTTTGCACCATATGATTTGCATTGGCAGTTTTTGTTTCTGTGCAAATCACTTAGCGTTTTTACCTTAAATCCGTCCCAGCTCCAAGAAGACATGATGATTTCTTGATGGCTTTAAGGGGTGCAGATATTTTTACACCCTAGAGTTTACGTTACAATAAAGTCGTAAATGTCGTTTCTTCAGTTTGAAGTGTTGCGTAATTATCTGTAACGTTTGTACTTTTTTTTTTCATTTTAACCCGATAACAATCCCAGATCCAAGAAGATGATTTAAAGTTCTTAAGGACTGCCAATGATTTAATTAAAGATGTTTTCTTCTTACGGTTCAGTAATCTCTAATTCTCTGTAATGACTGTAGAACTGTTTACACAGAGGCCATGCATTTACAATGGTTTAGGGGTCATTTGTGTTACCTCGGGTGTGTGTGTGTGTGTGTGTGTGTGCTTTTTTTTGAACTGCTTGCAATGTTTGTCCAATTCCCCCCCCCCCACCTCCCGTGTCTTAAAGGCTGCATCTCTATCATGTCTTGAAGACTCAGTAATCAAGGAGACATGATCATATTGACAACAAAAGCACTGATTATATTGTAAAGGTGAAAACACAATACACAGTAACCACTTGAACAGATCACAAAAAAAACCCCAAAAAAAACAAAAAATTAAACGAATTGTGCTGTCAGTTCTGTGCTGTTTCAGCAGATACCCTGATGATAGAGTCCAGAATCACAAGGAACAGTGGCCTTGATATCCCTGGTGTCAGATCTGATCACAGCTTCAGGCAGCTCGGCCTGTTTCGTATAACATCCACAGTCCAGAGGGCTGAAATAATAATAATAATAATAATAATAATAATAATAATAATAATGTTCTGTACATGTCATAAAATCTTTTTTTTTTTTTTTAAATAAGAAACGTCTCACGTGTACACACTGTACGTCATGCAGGAGAAAGCAACGAGATATCCAGCAGTATCATTATCATACAGAGGAACGGAGAGAGACAGTAGTGCTAATCGCAACCATATTAGTCATGATACAAATACGTTAAGCGCAGTAACATTAGAGCACGAGAACATTTAGCATCACACGGGCCACCCGGGAAACACCCCGGGGGCAGCATTACTTTTGAACACTAGGATTTAGGATGATGTGGATGCTGTAATAATGTAAACCCTGTAAACGCGAGACCCTGTTGGCAGTGTGATGAACCCTGATCGAATCCTGACCCTTACGCGTTCAAACCTCAGACGTGAGAATGAAACGAGCGCCGAAAAAAACTCTACGAACTCAGAGGATTTCCTTCACAAAACCTCAACGAAGTTTTTTTTATGTATTTATTTTTTCTATACTTTAGCATTATTTCCTTAGGCCAAAGCGTCAGAATTACCCTGTGTCTCAGTGTTATTAACATTCTACCTATTTATTAAAAGATTTCTTCGGACTAAAGCTCATCGTAGAAAAGTGCGACATAAACATTCTGATCTTTCTTAATAACTCAGCAAGAGAACGAAAGATGCTGAAAATAAAGACAGATAACTGATGAGGAAAGAAGAAGGTAGACAAAAGAGAAGAAGGGAACGGAGGTGAAAGAATAGAAACTGAATAAGATAAACTGTGGAAATGAGAGGAGCGGAGAGGAGACGTGGAAGAGAAAGACGGAGAGGAGATGAGAGGAGAGGAGACATGGAAGAGAAAGAAGGAGAGGAGATGAGAGGAGAGGAGACATGGAAGAGAAAGAAGGAGAGGAGAGGAGACATGGAAGAGAAAGAAGGAGAGGAGATGAGCGGTGGAGCAGAGAGGAGAGGAGAAGCGAAGAGAAGAGACAAGGAATGAAGAGAAGGAGAGAAGACAATTATAAAAAAGGGAGGACGAGACAAGGAGAGAAGATGAGCAGGTGAGACACAGAGGAGAGAGGAAAGGAGAAGAGAAGAAAGGAGGAGACAAGGAGAGAAGACAATGAGAAAAATGAGGAGGGGAGAAGAGACAAGGAGAGAAAAGGAGTTCACATACACTGCCAGCCTGCAGGTTTTAAAAAATTATTATTATTTTTTAAATATTTTTTATTTTACAGTTTAACTATTGTCACATAAATACATAAAATTAAGCTTTATCATCATTTTCATGTAAAACACTTTAAGGTTCATTATTTCAAACTGATGACTCCAAATGAAATAAAAAGTATTATTATTATTATTATTATTATTATTATTATTATTATTATTATTAAATCTTTGTTCTAACCGTCTTTTAATTAAGCGCTTTACCAAAGCTGCACTTTTTTTTTTCTAAGTTAATCCACAACAGGTTCATTTCATTGTTAGTGTTACACATTTACACTCTTTAGAGCGATCGAGATTGAAAAACTGAAATAAACAAAATAATAATAATTAAATACAATTTCGAAACTGCTCTCATATTTCTCACTTCACTTCTGTTATAATAATGAATTATATTAATAATTCTGTATTTATCTTCATTCCCATTTCAACCAAAACTACAAAGTACACACAGAGTTTCCCAAACCCTTCTGACTGGCAGCGTATGTGTTACAGACGGGAACAAATTCCAGCTTTTAATCGTTTAATCCCACGCAAGTTCACCTGACCCCGTATCACCGGGCGGATTTGTGTTGGCCTCGTCTTAATCGCTCTGGTATGCACCCTTTCCTTTTGCTCTCTGAACCCTACAGAGACTCCTTAAGACTCCGGTGTGCCGCTCGGTTTAGTCTTTCCCGTCCCTAATACTCATAAATAACATCATCCAAGGCCTGATAATTAAAGTGTAACAGCGTGAGGATAAGAGCGAGAACAAAAGGCTAGAATCTGAGGAAATTTTACTAAAAAGAAAGGACATTCATTCTTAAAAATGATTAAACACTCCTCTCTGGGTCTGATTTGCTGTTTGCCCTTAGAAATGATTCGACAGCCGAGTGCAGAAGTTTGTCCCCCCTCCATAAATCGAGTGGGAGCTGCATTGCTTTTCTTTTCTTTGCTTTTTTTTTTTTTTTTTTTTTTTTGTAAAATATTAACATAATGTGTTATTACGTATTAATAGAATTACCGCATGCCGAAACGTGGCAATTTATCTCAACATTATTTTAGAAATAATCTAAAAAAAAAAGGAATAAATAAATAAATAAATAAATGGACAAATGAAAAGCTGTTGAATGAAGTTGGAGGCAAAAAAGGGCACAGCGTGGGCATGCGAGCTAACAGTAAATATGTGTATCTGATGAGCCACCGGCGTTTGACTGTGAACATCCTAAACAACAAGATCGGATCATTTCCTTTCTGTAATAATTTGTCTTATTGCTGTACATTACTTTATTTCTTCATATGGACCTGAGGGTGTACAAACTTTTGCACTCAGTTGTAAATAAGATGTCGTTCTGATTTATACGTGATGATGTAGATGCAAGGTTTCCTATGCAAGATGTATTTACTTATTTATTTATTTGCAAATGACTGATTTGTGATGAACGATGAGGTAAAATGTTGGCAATCAGCTGCCTAACTGAATATACAGCATGCCTATGACGTAAATGTGTGTGTGTGTGTGTGTGTGTGTTGGTTTTATTAATAATGATTAAAGCATGAGGATACAATTATCGTATTCCTAGTCGAACCCTAAACCGCATCATTTCCTGTTTGCTGTTTAAATCATTATGTTTTGTTATTCCTACAGGACGGTGACTGACGTAAACTGGTGTGTGATTGCGAGATGAGAGATCCTGCAGGATTAGTTGGGCAAACACGCTGGGTTTTAGAGTGAAGGCTTTGTCTGTTTGTTTGCAGCTTCTCTTGTGGACTGCGGTGGAGTTAGTCTGGGGTCGGAGGTGAAGAGGGGTCACGAGGTGAAGTAGGAGTTCTGCATCGAATACAGGCGGTCAATGGGATTTCCCACGCGTCCAGCCAGCACCCCTCCCTCTGCTGTCGCCAAGAGACAATCGCCGAGGTGACCAAGGCTTCCATCGCTGTCCAAGTCGTGGAAAACGGCTTCCGAATCTGCGAGTAGGAAAAGTCAAGTTTATTTATCGGCTGCACGACACGTCGAGATGCGGTGGCTTGCAAAAGTATCTGCGCCCTAGAGCTGATCGGATTTTGTTAAAATTTACTTTGACTGAAAGAAAACATACAATGAAATGATGTGGATTTATCATCTGTAATTCAGACCGATCTGATACAGATAATGAAAAAAAAACGTTCAGTATATGTTGATTTTATAGTAATTACAGATGACATAGTAATGGCTTCCACACAGCTGATGTTAGTCTCTGTTAATAAAAAAAAAACTCAACGCATTTTAAGATTAAATGATGTTTTTCATTTCCTTTTTAACGTGTTAGAGATGACACTTAGTCTTATTAAGTAATGGTCAGAATTTCCCACTTATTTCTCACTTTCCCCTTATTGGAAAAATAAAACCTGAGCTAAAAAATAAATAAAAAAATAATAGTGTATTCCCAAACACCACCCCCCCCCTTTCCTGTAGAAAATGATGTGTTTATGTATCTATCAAAATGATTAGTTATTATATGAAAACGAGTTCAAACGAATTTTACAAAGATAGATTTTATTTCACATTAATGAACACATTCATTGAAGCAGGGAAAATAAATAATATCAGATGGAGGAAGTGGGCGGAGCTTCCGGGGGCATCAGCTATGTCAGTCATTCCAGATTCATCTGTCTGTTATATTTTTATTTATTTATTTTTTGGGTGGAAATTTTCAATAATTTAAAACAAAGGAATGAAATATTTATTATTCAAGATTCTGCACTATTTCTAGCTCCTCATTCAACGTGTGATATTGATCATGTACAGGAAGGTGTAACATGTCAATGGAAGTACAACAGACATAGAAAGTGTCTCTGTCCATGTCCATAAACACACACTCACACATATATAAATATATACCGTATGATTTGTGGATCGTACCGTACGGGTGCATCTGCTCAGGGCCTAGCTGTGGTGGCGTGAGTCCGTGCCGGAACTGCTCACCCCCGTACAG
Organism: Tachysurus vachellii; assembly: GCF_030014155.1. NCBI lineage: Eukaryota > Metazoa > Chordata > Actinopteri > Siluriformes > Bagridae > Tachysurus > Tachysurus vachellii. The sequence goes on from NC_083480.1 coordinate 15,374,925, forward strand.
GTTTGGATCGAGAGCCAGGAGCTGCTGTCGTGGCAAGGAGGAGTACGAGAGCATGCCATCTAACCCGTGACTGCTCGAACCGTCTATGAGGAAACACAATGGCTTCTTAATACATAAAACTTCCTTTCCTCATCACCTGTGTACACAAAGTGTGCCTAAACATGTAGAAGGAAATCAAATAAAATTCCAAAAAAGTTTTCATTTTGTCCAGGTTTTGTTAAATTGCAATATTTAGTGCCTAGAATTCCATCCAAGTGTGTAGACAGAAAGTTTTGCTTCTCCTTAACTTTGCTAATATTCCTGCTTCTAAAGCAGCAGTGTGGATTTATCATTAGTGTTAACTCTTTTTTAAGAAACCTGTTATTAAAGCTTGATAATTTGTCATACAAACTCATCTACCTATCTGAGAGTTTGCGCTAATACTGATAACAGTGAACTAATCTTACTACTGCAGATTTCTGGAAGTTTTGGCACCTAGTTTTCACAATAGTTTCGAGTTAACGTAACGTCAACCTTGCTGTAAAATTGCTGTTGTATAAGAGAAATAAATGACTCCAAGATTATTGGAATGGGGGTAAGAAGTAACTCTGTTTCATGTCAGGATGCATCACACCACCGGGCTGTTGATTATATCCCATAAGAGCGCTGCCTGTAATTATGTTCTTTAATAAATATAATGTAAGCACAAAGTCTCCGAGTAACTTTAGCTAATTCACTCAACCAGACCAATCAAATATAACGTCTCACCCTCGCTGTCGTCGTTACTCAGTCGTCCTCCTCTGCTCGGACCCCTCCTGCTCCCGCCGATCTGCTCCTGCTCCTGCTGCTGCTGTTGCTGTTGCTGCTGCCTGCGAGCGATTTTCTTCATCTGAACACGCAACCAGACACAAAACCTAAACCACTGCTAAAAGGATTCATTCTATAAACACAAAGAGCTGATTTTTTTTTTTAGCTTTACCTTCGCTCTCTGGTTTTGGAACCAGACCTGGACGACTCTGACCGTGAGGCCAGTTTCAGCTGCTAAGGTCTCTCTCACCTGCAGGATGAACATATGATGTTAATGATTTAAAATAAATGCCCCCGTGCAGCATGTGTGTAGGTTTAAAGCTGATGGACCGATTGTTTACCTTTCTGCAGGGTTTGGAGGACACCTCGAAGGACGCCTTGAAGGCGCGACGCTGCTGCGTGGTTAAGATAGTGCGCGGCCGCTTGGATCTCTTGTGCTCTTTACTGTCCTCTCCAGCTTTTCCTCCCATGGTGCTGCTTCCACCTTCCTCATCCTCGCTCTTCACTGTATACGAGGAAGATAAATATAAAGAAGCGTGTTTTTTTTGGAATTGCAAAAGTTCAATCAGATTTTCTTTTCTGACACCTAAACACTGGGTATCAGCTGATATCGGCACCCATCTGATATTTGTCACTATAAAAACTACTAAGCTTTGAAATGACTTTCATTTAGGTAAAAGGTTCTAAAATGACTCCAGTCTAAATCTAGTGTTCCAGAGTTCCTGAAAAGGTTCCTGGCTTGCTGTAAAAGGTTACTGTTTTCACCTGACTCGGTGGGGGCGGGGCTGATAGCAGCGAGCATCTCTCTCTCCTTCTCATAATCTCCACGGCACAGCAGCTGACCTTCCTTCAGCACAAACTCATCACCTCTCTGGAGCCGGCGCTCGCACTCGCAGCAGCTGAAGCAGCCCAGGTGATACACCTGCCCCAGCACGCGCATGATCAGCTCCGAGCGACCAATCACCTGCAGGCATGCGCTGCATTTCCGCACAAACAACCTACAGCCGCGCGTACACACACAAACAAACACAAACTAGACATTACAAGGTGTTTGATGGATATTCAAAAGAAACAAAAACAAACAAACAAACAAAAAAAAATGTCTTTCATATATTTCACAACACTTTATATTTCAATAACAAACCCTAATGTTTTCTACTGTAACTTTTTTTTTTAGTTTCTCCTAGTTTACACAATATAAAAGTTAACACAAAGTCAGCTAGACCTCTTAATTCTTCTTTATTTATTTTTGTTCCCTAAATAAAGTACTATATAAATAAATAAATACATAAATAAATAAATAAGTGCTTGGTTAATAGCGAGCCAACATTAGCTAACGTAAACAGCCGTCAGATTAGCAAGGCAAATAAAACTACTAAAACTACAATTTAGCAGAAAATCTTGTAACAAGGCAAAAATAATGACCTCATTATGGAAAAACAAGAATATTCGAACGTTGAAAAAGAACTTATTAAACACAAACAAGCAATCAAGTAGGAAAATAGCTAGCTAGCTACGCAGGATACCGCTCATTTAAGCTAACAGAGAAGAATCGTTATATACATGTATATATGTAAATATATGTATGTATGTAAATATATGTATATATGCAAATATATATATATAAGAGGAATAAGTTCAGTTCAGTTCAAGATCTCATCATGATCTCGATTATTTAAAATAAGAACATCTCTGAAAATGATATACAAGAACACTGTCTACGTTTTCAGCCTCTTTTTACAAGCATCCATGATATCGATAAATATAATATATCGCATATCTGATAAATGACACACGATTGTCTTGTGTACACGGAAATGTAGAAAGTCTGTGCAGTGTTTTAGTTTAGACACTAGGGGGCAGCACTTATCAGTAAGATACACTGAGACACTATAACCATAATGTATGAATTTATTTAACCTGGTGTTGTGTATTGAAGCTGTTCTACATATTCTAAAGCTGGTAAATAAACAAATATGTTAAGAGCATGTTCATTAATATGTCTCATTAATTTCGCAACTTTTGCATCAAGACACACATTCAAGTCTTGAGAAAGACATCACTGAACCATGTATAATGACAGCACAGACTTATTTTCTGAACATAACTCATATACGGCAAACATATACAATTGTTAAAAAGAGATCCTTATTCCTGAAAAGACAACCCGCAGAAAGCATTTAGAGTGACAGCAATTACATCAGAGAAGTGTTTGATTCTCGATTCTGATTGGTCCGAAGGTGTCGAATAAACCAGCAGCATGGTTTGTATTGAATGCTCTCGCTCTAATACGATATCACTTCTATAGTAACAATGTACACAAAGACTTCACATAAACAGATTGGAAAGCAATGTGTAGTTGTGGATATAGTGAGAAGACTTTTATTTTGCTTTTTTAGAAGGAGACTCCAGTGTCAGTTGTTGACAGGAGTTTGGATGAAATGTAACATGATGCATTTAAAAAAATATATAAATAAAATAAATAAATAAAAGTGTTTTTAGTTTGGATTACACAAAACTGCTTTTAAACTGGTATTAAAGGAATAAAAATCCTCGGACGGAGGATGTGGTGTCATACTTCAGGGTGATAACAATCTTTGATCCATCTTTGTCTTTTATTATTTTCTTTAGTTAGCATAGTTTTATTAAAACTGCTTGAAGACAAGTTAATCATTAATTAATTAAGCTTTAGTTTAGGAAACCATCAACATCCAATTTACGCTTCATATATCAAGGACCCCTACTTTGATAATCTTCACTTTTTTTTTTTTTACCTTTCACCCCATAAAAGTCAATTCTTATTTAAAAGTGCATTTCATTCGTGCTTAAATTCTTCATAAATCCCTCATTCTTTTCCTGTCCGTGCCCTCCCTCCTTTTGTTAGTATTTTCTGGCAAAATTGCCCCGTCCTCCCTCCTCGCTCCCTCCCTCTCTCCCAGTGCAGCTCAGCTCGGTGAAACTAATAAAGACAGGATTAATTAGATTGTTGTTTAAACAGTGCGATGCCCAGACAGACGCTATAAACTCATAAACGAGGATTGAGAATAGCATGGGGTTAATCTCTCCTCTCTCTTTTTTCCACACACTCAAATAAACAGAGCATTTCTCTTGCTCTTTCGTTCGTACACATCCTGCACACACACACTCAAACACACACACACACACATATGCTTACACAAACAAACACAATGCACAGGGAACACCTAAATACGTTCACTTGCATCGACAGGCATATGCATTCGTGTGTGTGTGTGTTTTTGTGTGTGTGTGTGTGACTACTTGCACACATTTAGACACATGCCCAAGCATAAGTGATAACTACAATCACGTGATGTTACTTTATCCCATCCATTGGCATGTGCACTGTCACTACTTTGCACAAAAAAATATAAAACAAAAATTGAACACTGAAAGTAATAAGAAACCCAAGAGAAACTTTTCTTTTTATATGTGAGAGCTTCTGCAGAAGAAAAGGCAATAACCTGAGCGAGCAACATATAATGAAGAGCACTGAGATGAAAAACATTTTCAACTAAACAAGATTCTATTGCAGAGGGCCACCAGGAGGAACGGGTGTGTACGTTTGTGTGTGTGTGTGAGTGCGTGTGTGTGTGTGAGAGAGCGTGTGCGTGCGGGTGTGTTCTCCAGAACTCTCGCTGAGTGAGATGAAGGTGTTATTCCCTAAATCTGGTGAAGGGAGAGGCAGCCAGGTCTGTACATAAAGGCGTCTGATCTGCGTGGACGTGATGATCCTGTCCGAAACGCAGCTGCTACAGCTAATCTGTCTCAATCCATCTGCCAATTGCGCCAACAAAAATTACACCTACTTAACACACCCATACCACAGACACTGAGCCCTCTTCACAGTCACCCTGAGCAACAGATCCACAGATCAGAATCACCAAACCAAATAAGCGCATGGGAGACTGGGAATGATGGGACGGACGAATCGGGCGTCGCCACCAGATACGATGATGATAACAAATGACATTTCATCTCCTCGTGTGTCTTGCTGTCAGGCAGACAGTCTTGTGGGAGCAGATGCCATTCAAGATGTAAAGGCTTCATAAAGCAGTCAATACTTGAAAAAAAAGAAGCATGCACATAGTCAGTGGTAGTCCAAATGCCTTGGGGAGACAATATCGCTCAGTGTTCAGTGGTATGAGTAGATAGTGAGTAATTTCAAATGTTATTCATCTAGCATTCAGTAGTACTCAAAAACATTCAGTAGGATGATAGTACTCAAATAGTTTTCAGTAGTAAATAGTACTCAATTAGCACTATTCATCTAGCAGTCAGTAGTATTTAAAGCATTCAAAACTATAATAGTACTTAAATTGTATTCAGCAGTAGAATTGTCAGTCAGTAGTACTCAAAATCAGTCATATTGACTTAGATAGTAGTCAAATACTATTCATCAAAAAGTCCATAGAATTTAAATAGCGTTCAGTAGTAAATAAATACTCAGATAACATTTATATGGCTTTAAATAATACCCAAACACTATTTATTTAGCAGTCAGTAGTATTCACAAACATTCAGATGTCAACAGTACTCAAATAGAATTTGTATACTACTCAGAATCTTTATACTTTATATTTTGGTAGTAAAATAGTGATGAGGATTTAATAGCATTCGAATATTATTAATAGAGTACTCAAATAGCCGTCCAGGGTGTATCCTGCCTTGATGCCCGATGACGCCTGAGATAGGCACAGGCTCCCCGTGACCCGAGGTAGTTCGGATAAGCGGTAGAAGATGAATGAATGAATGAGTACTCAAATAGCATTTATACAGCAGTCAGTAGTACTAAAATACCATTCATATAGCTGTCAGTAATACTCGAATAACATTCATACAGCAGTCAGTAATATTCAAATAACATTCATACAGCAGTCAGTAGTACTCAAATAGCATTCATAGAGCAGGCAGTAGCACTCAAATAACATTCATACAGCAGTCAGTAGTACTCAAATAGCATTCATACAGCAGTCAGTAGTACTCAAATAACATGTAGAATAGCAGTCAGTAGCACTCAAATAGCATTCATACAGCAGTCAGTAATACTTAAACAGCATTTATACAGCAGTCAGTATAACTCAAATAGCATTATACATCAGTCAGTAATACTCAAATAGCATTCATACAGCAGTCAGTAGAACTCAAATAGCATTCATACAGCTGTCACTAGCACTTAAATAGCATTCATAGAGCAGTCTGTAGTACTCAAATAACATGTATAATAGCAGTCAGAAGCACTCAAATAGCATTCATACAGCAGTCAGCAATACTCAAATAGCATTCATACAGCGGTCAGTAATACTCAAATAGCATTCATACAGCAGTCAGTAGTACTCAAATAACCTTTAAACAGCAGTCTTTAACTTTCATACAGTAGTCAGTAATATTCAAATAACATTCAGACAGCAGTCAGTAGTACTCAAATAGCATTCATACAGCAGTCAGTAGCACTCAAATAACATGTATAATAGCAGTCAGTAGCACTCAAATAGCATTATACATCAGTCAGTAATACTCAAATAGCATTCATACAGCAGTCAGTAGAACTCAAATAGCATTCATACAGCAGTCTGTAGTACTCAAATAACATGTATAATAGCAGTCAGAAGCACTCAAATAGCATTCATACAGCAGTCAGCAATACTCAAATAGCATTCATACAGCGGTCAGTAATACTCAAATAGCATTCATACAGCAGTCAGTAGTACTCAAATAACCTTTAAACAGCAGTCTTTAACTTTCATACAGTAGTCAGTAATATTCAAATAACATTCATACAGCAGTCAGTAATACTTAAATAGTTTTCATATAGCAGTCAGTAATACTGAAATAACATTCATACAGCAGTCAGTAGTACTCAAATAACATGCATAATAGCAGTCAGTAGTACTCAAATAACATGCATAATAGCAGTCAGTAGTACTCAAATAACATGCATAATAGCAGTCAGTAGTACTCAAATAACATTCATACAGCAGTCAGTAGTACTCAAATAACATGCATAATAGCAGTCAGTAGTCCTCAAATAGCATTCATACAGCAGTCAGTAGTACTCAAATAGCATTCATACAGCAGTCCGTAGAACTCAAGTACCAGTCAGTTATTCTCACATAGCAGTCAGTAATGCTCAAATAGGCAAGAATGGTAGTTAAATAGCAGTCAGCAGAACTCATATAGCAGCCAATAGACCTCAAATATCAGTCAGTAGTACTCATATTTGAGCCACCACCATTGAGTAGTACTCAAACAGCAGCCAGTAGTATTCATAAATCAGTCAAATAATACTCAAATATAACTCAGTACCTCTCATATAGCAGTAGCTTCTACTCAAATAGCACTTAGTACTCAAATACATTGTGGTCATATAACTAACAATAACACTCCAATAGCTTTCATATAGCATTCATACAGCTAATACTGAAGTATCAGTCACATAACAGTCAATAGTACTTAATCCGGCTTTATTTAACAGTCAAGACTCCTCATGTAACATTCCTATAACAGTCAATAGTACTTTTTCAGGTAGGAGTCATATAGCAGTCATTAGTCAAAGAGCTAGTCTATCCCAGTATCATTCACCTGGGATAGTCGAAACTATTTAAATAGCAGTCATTTAAGTCATTGTTACCCAAAATAACATTCATATAAAAAGCAACAGTAAATCCTAGAGTCACAGTAAATCCTAACTAATGATTTGTGAATGATTCTACTTTGAATCACTTGGCTTACCTCAAGAATATCTGATTGGCAGCGATACAGTAGGACGATGTATGCAGTGTAACAACACAGAATAAAGGGAAGCGAATCATAGTAAATGAAGTACCCTGTCATTGTGCTTTACTCCTGAGGTTTCAGGTTGTGTTCAATCACTCATCACAGCTTTGATCTCTCAGGAGTGAAGGGGTTAACCGTCATTATGACCTCTGGGAAAGAGGGACCGAAACTCAACTTACCCAGACACCGAGGTAGGCGCACGAGCCGACATATTGTCCTTCTGATAAATCTTAACAAAAATCGGAGATGAGTTTTGGTGTGGGTGGCTTCTCCACGCGTGTACACACATTAGGACGTCTTGAAGAAAGGTTTATGCACCGTTGGAAATATTGAGCTCTTTTGTGCTGGTGAATTTGTGTATATATTAAGAATCGATATGTAAATCATGCATGTAAATATAATTGCATGGTTTATATTGGTGTGTGTCTGTCTATGTGTGTGTGTGTGTGTGTGTGTGTGTGTGTATGTGTGTGTGTGCGCGCGTGTATGAGCGGATATTGCTGTGAAGCAAGGTGGCTCAGCGCCAGGGTTCAGTAATCACATCATCTCCCTTTATTAAATCTCAGTGCACTGCTTCTGCGTTATTAAAATCTCCCAGCATTCCCCACTACTCTCGCCTGCTACACTCCCTAACACACGCGCACACTCACACACACACACACACACACACACACACACACACACACACAGAAACGCAAATATCCTCAAAGATAATATGCAGACACCAACAGGTAGATGATAAATGTATATATCATTCCTCTCACTGTCAAATACGAGGTCAGAGAGAATAACGGACAGCGATTGGCGGTGACATTTTTTGTTTTTTATTAAAACTACTCTCTGGGTAAATGTGCACATCCATGGAAATGTACATTTAGCAATGAATCTTAATGCCTGTTTGACTTGTAATGAGGTGAATGATTCTTAATATGCAGCACAAAGTAGGATATGAAAAACAAGTGAATTTCTAACCTTTACGGCATGTAATGTAAAGTGGGCGTGGCTAAACTCAGGTAACATTTGCGTAAGTAAGAGCAAGCAGTCAAAAGGCTGATCGAATCAATGTGGCCTTGGGTTTGAAATGAGTAACGAGTATAACGATTCGGTTCATAACTCTAAGTTACGAAGCCTGAGCAAACTAGCATAAAAAAAAACTAAAAATAATAAGCAAGTGAAAGCTAGCCTAGTAAGAGCAAGCCAAGTGATGAGCAAGTCTTCTGACACGGATTAATTAGCATGTGAAAGCTAGCAAGTGGAAGCTAACCTAGCAAGGATAGTTCTATCAAGCAACTGAAATTCATGTTTTTTTTTTTTTTATTATTTTATTTTTTTACCATAGATGAGTTTATTTTGGCTTGAGTCTGGTACAGAATGATGACAATCAAGACATGTTAGTTAGAATATTAGACCACACCCACTTTATCGTTCCAGGATCAGTTTGATTAGCAAATTCAAATCTCATTTCTATCTTGTTTGGATTTTTTGTTTTAATACAACAATCAAGTTGAGTATCGTGGAAATGTTCAGTTCTATTTAAAATTAAATGAGAAAATCATGTGACAATTACGTTTCTGTTATGCTAAATAATAAGTATAAATAAAATATAACCTCAATAACATCAGCAGTAACGGTAAGTATTTGATTTTTCTTTTTTCTGTTGCTGATTTTATTTGTCTATCTGTCAAGATCAGGCCTGGACACATCCAGCTCTTTATGGGCATGATGATGTGAGTGATCTATAGCACTATTGTCCCCTCCCTCTTCTTGCCCCCTGGACATTTTAATCTTCTATGGCCTAAAAGAAACCCCTAAACATATTGCGATTTTATGATAATCACATCAAAATAGAGAGGTCGCGTCTATTGATTGATGTTCATACGATTTTCCTAAGATGAGATGACGGCCGCCGGAGTGGACGAAGGCACAGGCTGTTCGCTCGAGTGTGTGTAATGTGTAACATGTTGGCCGGGCGATACTATAAACCTGCAAACGGTTTACACAAGATGAATCAGCCGTGTAAAGCAGTTTATGTAGCGTGCGAGATAGTCGGAGGTGTACAGATTAAATAAGACAACAATGGAGAGGTGTGTCTGTACGAGGTAAGCACCTTGTGTGTGTGCGTGTATGTGTGTGTGTGTGTGTATGCACACGTATGTGTTTGGATAAGGCAGCTAATCCCCAGGCCACCAGAACGCAATATCCTGTCAGCCAGATTCTCATTTCCTGTGTCTCCGTGGCAGAGCGAGAGGAAGAGGGGAGAGGAGCGAGGGGGGACCCGTTGCCCCAGAAACAGAAGATACGGAGGCCCTGTTTGAGAATGTCTACGCCGTTTTCTATATCTACCCCCCCTTCACCCTCCACCCTCCTCTCTTCCATCCCGTTCACGATTTTCTCCTTTTATTATCTCAGATTTAATAAAGCAGAGGCGAGCAGCTTGTTCTGCCATGAAACATTTATTAGCTGCCTGTAATGAAATTGTTGTGGGGGAGCCGAGATGATGAGAACTCATCACGCATTATGCAAAAACGCCGGCAATATCGCAGAAGACACCTCGAGTCATCCGGACACCTCTCAGTGATCTCTCCTGACCTGGACACTCTGCCTCCTGGCCTTCTGCTCTGCATCACTCACCTGAACAATGTGCTCACTACTGAATATTTAGATTTTTAGATGGATTGTGTTGGATTATATACCATAGCGTAAACACCTACAACGATAAAAGGATTAATTCCGATATAAAATCTATACTTTGGTATTTTTTTTATATTTTTTTCCCCCTATGTCGTCAAATCTCTCTAGAACTTTAATAATATAATTAACATTGTAATATAAAAAGCATTGCTTGTGCACCGGCATGTCTGCTAACATGGACAAATTAAAAAAAAGGTAATAAAAAGAAATAACGTGTCAAATAAATTTGTCCAAAAAGAATTTTAAAAAATGTAAGAGAGATGGGACTTTATTCTCATTTCAATTTTATCCTCTGGAAGAAATGTATGGTTGAATATGGTTGAGTATTTCCTTATTTATTTCACAAAGAAGCGTTTAATTTTACTTTTAGATTTTTTTCTTTTTATTTTATTGATGCTCTTCATGATACCTCATGAAATTGCTCTAAGAGAAACAGCAACACTTCCTGCTATTTTTTATTATGATCATAATTCCTTAAAATAACTGTAATAAACATGAGTAGCAGTAATAAAGGTTTAAACTAAAATTTACTGAAAACAACATTTATAAATAGCTTGTTAGATCAAATACTGTCTCAGTCTGCGTCTCAATCGGTTCCCTAGTTCACTACTCAGGCCTCTGATCAGGGCGTCGGCCATTTTAAAGGCTCTTTCTCTTTTTTCTCTCTATCGTAAAATCCTTTCATTAAACTGGAACATTTTCTACCTACAAAAAATCCCAGAATGCACCTCAAAAACCGGGGACCATCATCCATGCTCACTTTGATCCCTTACTGAAAAAGATTGAAAAAAAAGAAGAGGACGATTTGAACTTTCAGTCAATTTTGTTTACAAATGTAAAAAGCTTGTTATCGTTGTTGTAGCTCTCAAATGGTGATTTTTATCTTTATTCGATGTTTTAAATATTAAAAAAATATTCACTAGCCTACGATCCTGCTTGAAGAACCGTCAGAATCACTGATACACTGATCGACAATCTAGGTAGCCAGAGAGCTGATTGAGACACAGCCACTGTTTACAAATAGCTAAAACATAACTTACATAACCTAGCTAGCTCGCTGGCTTTTTATCGCTCGTCTTCCCGAGGGTATTTGTTCATAAGTAAATGCGTCCACGCTCTTCTGTTCTCGCTTCACAAAGGTTCCTTTGAGACGATCAACCTCTGAACCTTTAACAGCGCTCTCTGGTGCTCTGCTTGTCACTGAGCTAGTGTTTTATATAAATCCCTGCCAGGTTTTTAAATCTTTTCTACATAAATACGTAGACTGTATGTTAGGTGGCGTTTGTTAACACGTGAGATGTTCAGTCCCTGTTCGGTCTCTAACTGCAGCACAGCAAGGAGACTTGTCTGAGAGCGTAATTAGCATTGTTCCCATAATCAAGGCAGCCACCCCCCACTCCCCCAGACACCCCGAGCCACTGAGTGGGGAGATGATTAAGAGAAAACGGGCAATAAACGGAGAGATAAACTGATTGGTGTCGTGACTGCTATCAATCTCAACAAGCTCACAATGAGGTTTGGTACAGAGAAATATTATTAGAAACCAGACAGTGATGAATGAGCTAATGGAAAGAGAGCCACTGGAGACAGAGAGAGGAAGAGAGGAAGAGAGGAAGAGGATAGATGTGAGGAAAGAAAAAATAAACAAACCCAAAAACATCCTCGCTCCTTTCATGCTTGTAAACTGCATTAAGGCTGTAGGATAAGTTTGATGAGCTACAGCGCGCATGATAACTGTCGAGTAGGATCACGTCAAGCAGGGGAGGTGTGTTGTGGTGGAATCCTAAAAACAATGACATTCACTCCTCCACACCTCCACTCCTCTATTTATACACTCCTCCACTCCTCTATTTATATACTTATCCACTCATCTACTCCTCCACTCATCCACTAATCTACTCCTCCACTCATACACTCATCCACTCCTCCACTCCTCCATGCCTACATTAATACTCTCATACAGTAATCCACTTATCCACTCATAACATTTTACTCTTATCCACCTATACTTTCCACTCATACACTCAATACACTTGAACACTCATCCATTCATTCACTCATCCATTCATCTCACTATTATATAATAGTCACTATAACATCCAGAGTGACTGAAGAACACACAGGAGCTCAATTTATATCTCAGGAGAGTAAGAATGTATAGAAATATATAGAAAAAAATATAGAAAGTAAGGCAGGATGGAAAGAAGTATGAAAAGAAAAAAAAGTAAATAAACACAGAATTGAAGGAAATGGGGTAGTAAGAGAAAGAAAGAAAGAAAGAAAGAAAGAGGGTGGTGATGATGATTATGATGGTGATGGTAATGTTGGTAATGATGGTGGTTATGATGGTGATGGTGGTGGTGATGATGGTGCTGGTCAGGGTGGTGATGATGGTGATGATGATGGTGATGTTGGTGGTTGTGATGATGATGGTGCTGGTGAGGGTGGTGATATTGGTGATGATAATGATTATGATGGTGATGGTGATGATGGTAGTGATGATGGTGATGGTGCTGGTGAGGGTGGTGACGGTGGTTATGATGGTGATGATGATGATTATGATGATGATGGTGATGTTGGTAATGATTGTGATGATGGTGATGGTGATGATGGTGGTGATGGTGGTGATGGTGCTGGTGAGGGTGGTGATAATGGTGATGATAATGATTATGATGGTGATGGTGATGTTGGTAATGATGGTGATGGTGGTGGTGCTGGTGCAGGTGGTGATGTTGGTAATGATGGTGATGATGGTGATGATGGTGGTGGTTGTGATGATGGTTATGGTGGTGGTGCTGATGGTGATGTTGGTAATGATGGTGATGGTGGTGATGATGGTGGTGGTTGTGATGATGGTTATGGTGGTGGTGCTGGTGGTGATGTTGGTAATGATGGTGATGGTGGTGATGATGGTGGTGGTTGTGATAATGGTTATGGTGGTGGTGCTGGTGGTGATGTTGGTAATGATGGTGATGATGGTGATGGTGATGTTGGTGGTGGTTGTGATGATGATATTGAAGAAGATGTGGGTACAGCAGGGGCAGATTGGGGCTCTGTACCCCTCACTCTGACTCATTTTGCACCGGGTCTCAGGCGCCATGCCCCGGGGCTCTCTGTTTTTATTAATGTGGGACTGGAGTGTACAGAAAGGGCCGGGTGAAGGACTGCTGCTGCATACTGAGAACAGCAAGAGCGTGACACACAACACACACACCCACCCACACACCCACACACACACACCCACACACACACACAGACACTGCCACAGTGTAAACTGATGAATGTGGGAGGTGTATGTACCCAAAGCATGTGTGTGTGTGTGTGTGTGTGTGTGTGTGTGTGTGTGTGTGTGTGTGTGTGTGTGTGTGTGTGTGTGCGTGTCTTTATATAACAGTTTAAAAAGGAACTGAATGTAAATTTCTTGAAGAAAATACTGTGGTTAAAAATGTGAACATGAATGGTTGAAAAAAAAAATGCATTAGTCTACAAAAAGCTCTAAAAAAAGAATTAAAGAAGTAAAGCAGAACAGATAAAATGTAAAAGCAATAATGAAAGTTTTACAGAAGATAAGGAATAATAAATGATAAAAGGAATAAAAAGTATAAAAGACAATTTAGAAAAATGAATGAATGAAAAAAATTCTCTCTCTTTCTTTCTTCTCCACACATGAGGAAGACATGGGGAATGTGAGAAAAATTTTCACAAGATGGAAAAAGCAAGAGAGAGAGAAAGATAGATAGATAGAAAGAAAGAAAGAAAGAAAGAAAGAAAGAAAGAAAGAAAGAAAGAAAGAGAAAAAAAGTTTTTCTTGGAGCCTTTATATGAAAAACGCACCTGCTGGTTATGGAGAGTGGGAGAGTGTGTGTATGTATGTATGTGTGTGTGTGTGTGTGTGTGTGTGTGTGTGTGTTTAGAGAGGTGCTGATGGACAGACGGCAGGAAACAAAAGGAGTTATTGTTGCTGATCCACTCAAGGTCATCGACACAGGAGTGTGCCAAGTCTGGCCTGGGGATACATACCACGACAAACTTATACTGAACATTCCCCAAACACACACACACACACACACACACACACACACACACACACACACATAATATTGTTACATACACATATATATATATATATATGTAACAATATTATGATGAAGCCTGGAATGCTGGAGTAAATCAATAAATCTATAAATTTTTGTTATTTGAATAGCGAATTTGAATGGATTAAAAAAATGAACGAATAAATTAACATAACAATAAAGCAGAAATAAACTACTGTTTTAAAATGTTTTATCATTTTCCAAACAGATAACAAGGCTGAATCCTGTCGATGCCACGACCGTCTAAGAGAACAAAGGTGGGAGGGGCATACTCTCTCTTCCCTGTCAATCACAGTGACATCGGCCAATCGGTAGCATTTGTGTGCTCCTGAATGCGAAAGAGGGCAGACAGGTTACTTTACTCTGTGCATGTTAAGGATCACACATATTTTACCTTCACACATACAGCCAGCGAGCGCTGGTGACTAGCTGTGTGTGTGTTCAGTGAAGCGACCAATGGGGGTGAAGACTTTATGTTGTACGATATGCTGCTATAAACACTGCTGAATTTTATACCTCGTTTTAGAATGTTTCGTTTTAACAAGAAGAAAACTGCTGCTCATTGTTACTATGGCAACCAGGAGTAAAACTGTCTTCTGGCAACATCACAGTACAGTGACCATCACAGTACAGTGACTGGAGACTTGAAGTAATAAAATCTCAGGAGAACGGAGCTTTAGACTCCACCCTCCACCCTCAGGAGAGCTTCCTGAGTCATTTTAGTCGACTGACACAAGACAATAAACCGTGACAATTATTATAGTCCTGATTCTTTTATTCTGCTTAAGAAAATCTTAAAGTTTGCCAAAGTGC
>NC_083480.1:15395103-15397603 GCF_030014155.1 Tachysurus vachellii
TATGTATGTGTGTGCATATATGTGTATTTATGTGTGCGTTTACGTGTATATTTGTATGTGTGTGTGTTTATGTGTATATTTGTATGTGTGTGTTTACGTGTATATTTGTATGTGTGTGTTTATGAATGTACTTATGAGTTTTTTTATGTGTGTGTCTGTGTGTGTTTAAGCACGTATTTATGTTTGTGTGTGTGTGTGTGTTTATAAATGTGTATTTATGTTTGTGTGTGTGTGCTTATGAATATGTTTAGGTGTGTGTGTGTTTATGTGTGTATTCAGGTGTGTATTTACATGTATATGTGTACATATATGTGTATTTATGTGTGTTTACGCGTATATTTGTATGTGTGTGTGTTTATGTGTATATTTGTATGTGTGTGTTTATGAATGTGTTTAGGTGTGTGTATTTATGTGTGTATTCAGGTGTGTATTTATACTGTATGTATGTGTGCATATATGTGTATTTATGTGTGTGTGTGTGTGTGTGTGTTTGTGTGTGTGTTTATGCATGTATTTAGGTGACTGTTTAAATAAAACACTATTTTCTATTACATAAAAATATTTGTTAGCATTTTCAGGATAAACTCCATAAACCCAAAACTAATCATCATTATGTGAAATTCCTTTATAATAACTGTCTAATTATTGAAGAGTTTGAACATTTTTAAATTTGATGGATCTAGAACTTATTCGACTGGTTGATGTTACGTTGATGATGATCAGGACTGTATACTGGTGCTGTGTATCACAGTAATGTTATCATTATCATTGATCGTATTATATTCTCGTGTCATGGTATCATTATCACCTCACATCTCGATCAGCGATACAGTGTGTACGATATGACGTGAGGATATAGTGGGCGGAGCTTACACCTTCTTTAAAGTTGCAAAGTTTCAGATAAATCAGTGGAGCAATGTTTAAGAGACGACGCTGACTCGAGGGGAGCGGGATAGAAATGTTGCTTGTAATCTCACAGAAAAAAAAAATTGCAATGAGAAATTTATGAACCAATTTTAGAAGACCAAAAAAATTCAACACAGAGAAGTTCAGGAATGAGAAACATCTCCTTGTTATTAGAGTCTAATAACTAGCCAGATATTAGAGTGTTTCTTACACTGTGAGTGTTTGAGAACCCATGCCTTAAAGGGTTCCTCGGTTGTCATGGAAACAATACTATAAAACTTTGTGTTTCTCAATCTTTTTAAAGACAGAAACCTTAATCATTTTTCTAACTCCTGGAGATTATGTTTATCAGTAACACAATGCACTCATCTATAACAGCACGCTGCTGTTCATCTAGACGTAGCACCACTGAGCGCCTGTACGACTCAAATCACCAGGGTTTTGCTGGACTAAAAGTGTTTATTTGATTTGCTATAACATGATCGGAATTTAATGTATACGTAGGCCAATATGTCACTTACACATGCTGCGGTAAACGATTTACCTTTCATCACAATTTACACTAATTATCACATTGGGATAAAATATATATTACGTTCAGTTAGACTCAGTGCAGCTCTGCAGTGTTTAGGTCTCTAAATCCACACAGCGCTTTTGTCTTTTTTTAAACCTAAAGAAGTAACACCAGAAGATGCAGACTTTGATTTGATTATGCATTATAAATATGACGATATTATTGGTGAACTGTTATGATTACTCCAAAACTCCACAAATTCACAGACACAGATGATCATCATACTCAACATCATGGCTGAGTGATATGATGATATGATAACATTACTGCGATGCACAGCACCAGTATATGGTCCTGATCATCATCCTCTGTGTGTGTGTGTATATATGTGTGTGTATGTGTGTGTGTGTATGTGTGTGTGTATATGTGTGTGTATATGTGTGTAGGTATATATGTGTGTGTGTATATGTGTGTTTAGGTATATATGTGTGTGTATATGTGTGTGTATATATGTGTGTGGTTATAAATGTGTGTGTGGGTGTGTGTGTGTGTATGTGTGTGTCTGTGTGTGTATGTGTGTGTATACAGTATGTGTGTGTGTGTGTATGTATGTTTGTGTATATGTGTGTGGTTATATATGTGTGTGTGTGAATGTGGACGTTCAGCTGTTGCTGATTTTGTGCTTTGAGCCTAAACTGAACCTAGGATTCAACTGATGAGTCGGATGAGATGTACGCAAACAGGACTGAAGCAGAATCATGGGATATGTGGAATATGTGGAATGGTGGATAGTATAAGTGGGTATAAGATGTGCAAAATATTCAAGGCACAATGACTACATGCTTTAAGATGTGTTAAATTCAGCACATCCGCAACCATGAATCAGTAAACAATTTAAAGACATAGACATAAAATCTATGAGTGGATTGAAAAATTGGCAAATCCAATCAAATCCAATTCTCTGAACTTGATACTCGGTGGCAAATCAGTGCATCACTATAAAATTTTATATCGAAAAAATGATAGTAACTAAAAAAAATCTCAACTCCTTGTAACGTGTGACATACGCCATGCTCTCTG
>NC_083480.1:15400103-15402603 GCF_030014155.1 Tachysurus vachellii
TCTCCCGTTTTCATTGTCTTTAATTATATTTTTAATGAAACTTATTTATTTCTTTCTGCGGCAGAAACAAACCGGGAGCCGCAGAGCTCGCGCGCTGGACTGCACTGCGGTAACGCACCGACTTTCCCTTTTCTCTGAATTCTACTAATTATTAAATTAGTCTCCTGACAAACGACTTGAACACAATTTGTAGTCTAAAGTATACTCTCAGTTACTGACTTAAAAACAACTAGGCCTGCGATCTATATTATATTTTACCATAAACTTCATAGTTATGGATTTATTGCCTTTCAGCTAAAACTAAAAATAAAATCTGTTCTCTGTAGATTTCACCTGTTTCACCAGTTTGAGTGAGAAATTTAGATTCAAATAAATACAAATAATCGTGCAAAATTATTGGGATTGCAATTCAATCTTTTCTAAACGGTGTCGTGTTCAAATTCGTGTCTGCGCGCAGAAATAAATTTACTAGATTTTGGATAGATTTTTTTTAAGAATGCCTCAGATGGTTTAAGACAAGCTTCACAAATGACATAATTATAAATTATACTGATAAAAAGAGAGAAATAAAAAATAATAATTACAAATCAATCAGTAGTGGAAATGACAAGCGTTATTAGTTTGTATGGCCGAAATTCAATTAAAATGAAAGCAGTTTTGAATTTAATGTGAATTGTATTTTATTGCTTTTGACAGTCTGGTTTATTAATGAGCGTTAGTATTAATGTGCTAGCTTTCTTATAGCCTATAGGCTTATTTCATCTGAATTGCATGATTATTATGCATGCTTTCACCATGAGAATAAAAAAAAAACAATTTTAATAAACGTGTTACAAAAATAATTTACGTAACGCGACACATTCAATAATCATGTTGTAAATAATAGTGACACGAAAAAAAACAAATAACAAATAAATAAAATAATAATAATAATAATAACAATAATAATAATAATAATAATAATAATAATAATAATAATAATAATAATAACAATTTTGGATCATTTCACATCTTTGTGTTATCATGCTTTTAGCTTGAGTGTGTGACATGTAGGATCAGGACTATTATTTTGAGGCCTGTTTTGGGGGAGAAAAAAAAAACGGAAATCTATTAATGTCACTCAGACAAAGTGGCTCAGGACTGGAGCTGCGTAACAGTGTGTCATAATTAGTACCAGTGGTGTTACTGGTTTTGACGTAGGGCTTCTGTTTAGTGTTTGTGTAACAGCTAAAAAAAAGGATCACCACCAGCACATAATCATCATCATCATCATCATCATCATCATCATCATCATCATCATCATCATCATCATCAACATCATTATTAACAATATAACCGAATATGTAAATGGAAAACTATAAATGTAAAAATGAAAAAAAGAAACGGGTGTGAATTAACATTAAAAATAAATGATTTAAAGGTAATGATTAAATTTTTTTTACATATAGGTTTTGTCTACACACCCTAACCCTAAAGCTTTTCCAAAGCTATACTCTAAAAAAAAGTAAAGAAAATAATAAAAAAAACAATAAACAAGTCAGTTGGGTTGTTTTACTGGCCGGAGTTCATTCGTAAAGCATAAACCATGAAGATAACTCTAATTTCAGTTACAAAAAAAAGAAAGCAAAGAAAAGAAAAAACAACAACAATAACAAAATAAAAAACCCTTCTGGATTAAAGATGCCCAGAGGAACAATTCTGACATCGCTAAAGCTAAGCACTGTCCACTTTTACACTCATTTACATTTACGATTATTATCCACGATGTACTACATTACAAACAGCGTTTTAATTAAAAATGACATTATACTTTATCACACAATAAAACAGTAAAAGGTTGGAACCATCCACGGCTTCATGGAGTTTGTGAAGTTGAACCAACATTCAGGCTCCAACTGAAGCTGAAGGTTTTCTGAACATTACAGAATAATACAGAACAAACAACCTTTAGGCCTTTTTTACATGAAGATCCTTTTAGCAGCGATTCGTGATTTATTCGTGAATATCTCCGCTAAAAACTTTCCTGCAGGCTTCTGACAATGAAAAAAAACAAAACAAAACAAAACAAAAAAAAAACAAATCTAAAACTAAGTCCATAAAAAATATCCTGGAGCTGAATTAATATTTCTGTGCCTAGAAGAAAAGTTGGCTTTTATCTAGCACTCTTTAGGTTTCGGTATTAAAGAAGTAGACTTATTATTATTATTATTATTATTATTATTATTATTATTATTATTATTATTATTATTATTATTATTAAGATCAAGATTTGTTGGGGATGTTTTACTGATGCAACCCTTAAGAAATCCTCCAGAAGCCTTGTTGCACATCATGAGTTTGGCCTTTTATTTATTTGTGCTTTTTTTGTCAAGTTTTCTAAGTAAATGTTACATTTCTATACGATTACATAATATTCCGGTAGCATTTTTATTTTTTTTTCCCCTCAGAATGAATTAATTCCTCTGTCTCTTCATCCTGCTCAGGTTGAGGCAAAGTGTTC